>NW_013668992.1:126525-128819 GCF_000517525.1 Limulus polyphemus
GTGATAAACTAGAAATCTGATGGGGCAATACATATTTATAATCATATTGTTACAAGCTGCATTTTTAATGTTGTGATAAACTAGAAATCTGATGGGGCAATACATATTTATAATCATATTGTTACAAGCTGCATTTTTAATGTTGTGATAAACTAGAAATCTGATGGGGCAATACATATTTATAATCATATTGTTACAAGCTGCATTTTTAATGTTGTGATAAACTAGAAATCTGATGGGACAATACATATTTATAATCATATTGTTACAAGCTGTTATTTTTAATGTGATAAACTAGAAATCTGATGGGACAATATATATTTATAATCATATTGTTAGAAGTTGTTATTTTTAATGTTATGATAGACTAGAAATCTGATGGGACAATGAATTATTATAATCTTAGACGTTTCATTGTGACCACCAAATTTGATATTGTTACAAACTATATTTTTAATACTGTATTTAAAATGTTAACTAGAGGGGGCTGTGGGTTTTAGTGATAACATTGAGATCCAAAGGTTTAGAACAACATAGACTTTTGTAGCACATTCAACAACAGATTATGTATATAGGAGGTTAGTTCGAGAGTATAGAGTGATTTCAAAATAGAGTGTGATTTAGTTTATTCTCGGTTTTGCACAAAGCTTCGCAAGCGCTATTTGCGCTAGCCGTCCCCAATTTAGCAGTTGAAAGCTAGATGGAAGGCAACTAGTCATCATCACCTACCGCCAACTCTTGGACTACTGTTTATCAACGAATAGTGGGATTATAACATCCACATTTGAAAGAGCAAGCATATTTGGTGGGTTGGGGGGTTCGAACCCGCCCCACTCAGATTGGGAGTCAAGCACCCTAACCACCTTGTTATTCGGGCTAATTAGAGTGTGAACCAGTCAGTGTGTTAGGTATTGCGGTTAGGTTGTACAAGAAAGTATTTGATTTGTGTTAGTTAACGTCATTTCTAACGTAGGCTTACAGGAATGTACGGAAGTGTACAAGTGTTCAAGTTTGTAGAAACGTTAAAGGAAGAAATAAAGTAATTTATTATCGTTACGTGGACTGGATGTTGAATTATTTTCACTAGATAATTCAAACGAATCAGTATGTTTCTATTATCGTTATCTAGTTGAAATTCAGTAAAATTTTATTTCCGAAACTAAAGTTTCTTGACATGTTTTGTTGAAGTGAATAATCCTCGATAGAATAAGATATTCAACTTCAGTAAATTCACAATCTCAGAGATAGTGTTTGAGATAATTTTCATAACTTGTTCTAATTATATTGATAATTAAAAATATATTGTTCCCCGATGGGTAGTGGACCAACCAAATAGCTCAATGTGGCTTTGCTCCAAAACAAAATAAAACAAACAAGAATATAGGTGCTAGTAATAATCCATCTTCAATACAGAATAAGAGCTTAAACGCCATTTCATACAAGGGCGTTTAGAAGTTATATTATTGTCTTCATATACCTTCTATCTATACCTGTCTTCAGGGGCAGTACAAGCTCATTGGGGGCCTCAAGTGGTAATATTTACTCTCCCCCTAAAAATATTTAATGTATTATTTACACAAACCAAAAAATATACCAACTTAACACATACTAATACACTTTTCAAAAATTCATCTCTAACCACACACTAACACTGCTACGCTGGTTATCGTTCTCAAATCATACACTGTGCGAATATTTCACTTAGCAACCAATCAGCGCACGCGCACCGCACGTGTGCCTAACTGAGAAGAATCTTGATGCTGCATTTAAAAAAACATTCTCCTGTTACTGAAGTAATACTAAAACAGACAAAAGTCAAAATTTTAATGGAAAAAAATCCCCGTGAATCTGAGGTCCGTTGAACTGCTCGTAGCTCTAACTCTAAGGCTCTAAGGAATCGCTTAGTCTGCCTACACCTAGCGTTGCCAGTGGCGGTCTTGAATGAGGATTTCTGTTATCTATACTATTATTCTGCTTGTTTATATGTACGAACGTTACGCTTTCTGACCAAGAACCTGCTGCATAAGCATGCGTAGTTAGAATGTTTCCCCAAGAAAACTGCAAATGCGCATTATTCACTCGACGACAAACAGTCTGCCTGCGGCACAGAGCTGCAAAGCTCAGTGATCAAGTCGCTACATTGCCGTATGAAACAATAAGTAACAACAAAAGGGGAATGTAAATATACTTTACTAACCATTTTGTACAACAGAATATTAAAAACTGATAAGTTTTTAAAAAAGGTTCGACGTTAGATCGTAGAATAACATTATAAGTTTATTTATCGATAGTAT
>NW_013668992.1:129696-133723 GCF_000517525.1 Limulus polyphemus
GGATAGTTCTAGAAAATAGGTGGCGCCACACCAGTCACGTGACCTTAATGACGCAACAGTACGCTTGTCTAAAAAAGTCACTTATTTAATTGAAAATTCGTTTAAATAGTGAAATTTTGATTTACTCCATAAAAATGTATATAGTGATTTAGGCTTTGGTTTTGATTAGCCAATACTGTGAAATAGTCATTGTTAATATTCAGACATTTTAAAGTTGGTTTTAAACCGGCAATTTTTATGGCCGACATTACTGTTAGGTACTACAGTAATACATACATAATCAGTGTGGCATGCCAGCGAATCCTTAAATTAACTTGACATCATGAATGATACCTATTTTGTTTTGTCAGTCTAGTGCAGCGTAATCAGGACGAGTAAAGAGAATAATTCCTACTTCAAAACAAAACCAATTCTCTTAGAATTTTTAGAAGAAACACAGAAGATACTTAAAAGCATAATACTTTATTTTGAAAACAAGTAACAAGCTACAGGGTAAGAGAGTCAACACTCTGCCGAACAACATAATATTGTATCTTGAAAATGAGTAATACGCTATTAAGACTATAATATTTTACCTTGAGACAAACCGTAGTGTAAACAAAGTCAAACGATACCTAAAAATATAATATTTTACCTTGAGTCAAACCGTAGTGTAAACGACAATACCTAAAAATATAATATTTTACCTTGAGTCAAAACGTAGTGTAAACGACGATACCTAAAAATATAATATTTTACCTTGAGACAAACCATAGCGTAAACGAAGTCAGACGATACCTAAAAATATAATATTTTACCTTGAGACAAACCGTAGTGTAAACAAAGTCAAACGATACCTCAAAATATAATATTTTACCTTGAGTCAAACTGTAATGTAAACGACGATACCTCAAAATATAATATTTTACCTTGAGTCAAACCATAGCGTAAACGAAGTCAGACGATACCTAGAAATATAATATTTTTACCTTGAGACAAACCGTAGTGTAAACAAAGTCAAGCGACACCTCAAAATATAATATTTTACCTTGAGTCAAACAAAGTCAAACGATACCTAAAAATATAATATTTTACCTTGAGACAAACCGTAGTGTAAACGAAGTCAAATGATACCTAAGAACATAATATTTTGCCTTGAGAAAACCATAGTGTAAGCGAAGTCAAACGATACCTAAAAAATATATTTTATTTTGAAACAAACCAAAAAGTAAGAAAATAATAGATGATGATTAAAAACATAATATTAAGCGAAAGTTTAAGGAGATCTATTATAATTATATAAAACAAAATATGCTTCCAGCATCTGATTTGCCTTTTGTTTTTTATTCTACCTGTATATATACATTTATTGAAAAAAAAAAGATAAAATCTCGTGAAAAATCATGTTTAGCAGAAATCCTCGATACACGAAACGTTGGTATTAATGTACATGATATGTTACTGTTTTGGTCTTGGAAGGTTTGTTTGTTTTTAATTATGCACAAAGCTACACAAGGGCTATCTGTGCTCTGCCCACCACGGGTATCGAAACCCGGTTTCTAGCGTTGTAAGTCCGCAGACATACCGCTGTGCCACTGGGGGCCCTCTTGGAAGGTTATCGATTTGTGATCTAAATTTTTATTTTTCTAAACGTTCTGACAAATAGAAGAGAAATATTTTAACATTCTGATGTAATATATATATATATTTAGATATCATAACAACTAAATACAAAATATATTTTTTTTTCTAGAACCCATCTACTTAATCCAGTAATTAGCTGTTTGTCCCCAAGTGGCACAGCGGTATATCTACGGACTTACAACACTACCGGTTTTCGATCCCCGTGGTGGGCAGAACACAGATAGCCCATTGTGTAGCTTTGTGCTTAACTACAAACGAAACATTAGGTGTTAATTTACTTATATATATATATATAAGAAATAGTTTTGCTTTAAGATCTAGTGATTATATTATAAGTATTTCAAAATTTCAAATGAGAAGAAAAATACATAATCCAGCCCAAGCTAGAGAATCTAAAGTAAAACTTTTATTGTGGTATTTACCAAAACAACAATAGGTTATTATTCTGGACATGTCACTGGTCGAAAAATCTCCTAGGAATGTGGTTTGTGGCAGATCGTTATGATACTGGTTGTACAAACATCTGATTAAAAACCCAGATTTTTGTGAGGTTGATCTTGTTTATTTTCCAAATTAAATACAAACAGCCTAAAGATAAACATACTGAAAGTAAATTGGAATTATTTAGTTGATAAGAAAGTTAGTTATTTCATGATGAGAAAATTTTGTTTAGTTGATAAAAAGGTTAGTTGTTTTGTGGCGAGAAATTTATTGTTTAATTGAAAAGAAAGTTAATTGATTTGTGATGGGAATGGCGATCTTTTTTATAACTTGCACGAGAAAGTATTTTACTGGAATTGCTAAAAGAAAACTATAATAAGAAAAAAAACATTTTATTTCCATCAGCTCTACACGGTTTAAGAGCCGAATTAATAATATGAGTGGAAGAATGCACGAATTAATACCAGTAGTAGGGACTCACAAAACGTTTGGTGCCAAATTAGTATCTTTATTGCAACAGTATTTCTTTAAATACAATATTTGTAAAATAATACAAACGAAATGCAATCATAGACACCGAAATGTGTAAGGCCACCTGTATGTAGGTCTTACTTTATAAAACCTTAACTAATGTTAGGCCTAAGTTCGATAAGACATAAATTATCCGTGTACAATGTACGTTTTTTACATTAGCTTAGTTAGGACTAAACTGTACTTTACTTAATACTATCTATAAATAAACTTATAATGTTATTCTAGGATCTAACGTCAGCCTTTTTTGAAAACTTCAAGCTTCTACCTTTTTTTGTTGTTCCTTCATTCGTAGAGCAGTTGTAGCGACTTGTTCGTTGAGTTTTCCAGCTCTCTGGTGCAGGCAGGCGCTTGCACTATTTTTCTGGGTACAATTTATACTGCGCATGCTTATAAGGCGCACCGACAGCAGAATTATAGTATGACAAGATTTTGGTGTCTGCGATTAGATTTTTTTTGTATTATTCTAGAAACCACGTATTTAAAGAAGTACTGTTGAAATAAAGACACTAATCTGAGACTAAATGTCTTATGGGTCTCTACTAGTCTATTATAATAATACTTAGTTTTGTCTGTCATGATAATGCGCGCGCGACTTACTATCTTAGTACTCATAGCGCACACGCCATTTCAGTATCAGACACACGATCAAGCGTATGATTATATAGATAAGTGGAAGAATACACTAATTAATAATATATATGGCGTTTTATTTTTACCACCACAGAATGCAAAGATATATATATATATATTCACTGAATTATATTCCACGTTTCTGTCAAATACATTTTGAGAAGGTTCTCGAGCGTAAGACAAATTAGATTTAGTTATATATATACAGGTTATCAATATCATTTAGAGAATATAATTAAACAATAACATTGTACCCTTTATGACACGGAATCCTTGATAATTTACTCAATTTATTATTCCAGGAGAACATACTAGACCAATACAAGACATCTCATTTCATATAAAATAAACATAGAGCCGTATCACATCAACCTGCCGCTGTTTTGGAAGTTCACGTTTTAAACATTAAAACAGCATTTATAAAAAAAACGAGGCCGAATTATGATACTTTGGAGTACACGTTCTTCGTTACTTGCAGTGTATTTTAAGATATTTGATAGTGCGTGTTCGTTTTTAGTTGCAGTGTATTTTAATTAAGGCCTTTGATAGTGCATGCTTTTTGCTTTAGTTGCGGTGTATTATAAGGTATTTGATAGTACACGTTCCTTTATAGTTGCAGTGTATTATAAGGTATTTGATATTATACTTTCTTTGTTAGTTGTAGTGTATTATAAGGTATTTGATAGTGCATGCTTTTTGCTTTAGTTGCAGTGTATTATAAGGTATTTGATAGTACACGTTCCTTTTTAGTTGCAGTGTATTATAAGGTATTTGATAGTACACGTTCCTTTTTAGTTGC
>NW_013668993.1:0-15757 GCF_000517525.1 Limulus polyphemus
ATGTTGCTGAAGACGTGCAACCTGAAGAAGAAACTACTCAGTTTTGAGAAGGGAAACGGTGAAGCTCTTGATGTAGTTACTACCGCTGATGTGACTGTTATTGACGATAGGACATTTCCTGATGAAGTAGATGAACCCCACATGAAGCAGAAGCCAACAAGACAGAGACCAGTACGGAAGAAGATACGTCCCGTAAAATTAAGAGACTTTGTTGAATTGTAATTTTGTGATTGTATTACTGTACATTTAATTAAGTTATTGTTAATTGTTATTGGTTTATTGTAAGTGGGTATTGTTCGGGATATATAAGATGGTTACAACGTGACGGGACAATGTGTAGGTAGTGAGTAATTGAACTGCAGTTAGAGAGTGTGTAATTGTTGAGCACGAGCACGTGAGACGTTCTAGCTTTCATTATAGAGCGACTGTTGAAAGTAAGTGTATCGGTAAAGTTATATTCAGAAAGAATAAACCAGTTTTATTAAAAAAAGGACTTGTTTTGCTAAAGTTTCGTGGGAACAAAGTTATGGAAAATCAACTAACGAACAAAGACGTAACAATATTGTTATATTATAATGCTCATATTACCTATTATTTAATTTTTTATTTTGTAAATTTGTAAAGATTGGTTTTTGTTTGTGTCAAGGGAAAGTCAATGCTACCAACTTGACACAATTTAAACTAAAATACATGGGTTTAATTGTCACAAATAAGACAGCCTTTGATTTTATATAATTGGGTTTAATTGTCACATATAGGATAGCCTCTGATTTTAGATAATTGAGCTTAACTGTCACATATAGGATAGCACCAGATTTTATATAATTGGGTTTAATTGTCACATATAGGACAGCCCCTGATTTTATGTAATTGGGTTTAATTGTCACATATAGGATAGCCCCTGATTTTATACAATTGGGTTTAATTGTCACATACAGGAAAGCCTCTGATTTTATATAATTGGGTTTAATTGTCACATATGGGATAGCTCCAAATTTTATATAATTGGGTTTAGTTGTCACGTATAGGATATCCCCTGATTTTATATAATTGGGTTTAATTGTCACATGTAGGATAGCCTCTGATTTTATATAATTGGGTTATATTGTCACATACAAGACAGCCTCTGATTTTATATAATTGGGTTTAATTGTCACATACAAGACAGCCTCTGATTTTCTATAATTGGGGTGCCTAATGAGTTTTCTTTTATAAAGTGTGTGTCAGAAGAAGTAAGATTCCAATGAAATATGCACCAATGACTTTCAATTATAATATTGGCTACTTTAGTTGGTAAATTGAATATAATTATTTTTATTTTCATTTGTCATTTATTATTATAAAGACTTTTGCTTAGGATGTGTAATTAAGAATAACCCAAATCTCCTAACTTTACCAAACACTGTGAGATATTAGGATAACAGCTGAAAATATTCTTAACATTGAGGGTACTCAACTGGTGAAACGATGCATTATAACCATTAACAATACTGATATCAGCAAGGGTACCCAACTGATGAAACAATGCATTATAACCATTAACAATACTGATATCAGCAAGAGTACCCAACTGACGAAACGATGCATTATAACCATTAACAATACTGATATCAGCAAGGGTACCCAACTGACGAAACGATGCATTATAACCATTAACAATACTGATATCAGCAAGGGTACCCAACTGATGAAACGATGCATTATAATCATTAACAATACTGATATCAGCAAGGGTACCGAACTGATGAAACAATGCATTATAACCACTAACAATACGGATATCAGCAAGGGTACCGAACTGATGAAACAATGCATTATAACCATTAACAATACTGATATCAGCAAGGGTACCCAACTGATGAAACAATGCATACTAATCTCTACAGAAACACATGTAGAAAACATATTAAAAGCATATTTAATTAGGTGCATCTAAATGTATTACACCTCAGTGACATTCTCTGTATCTGTATGAACTGTACTCATGTTTTCAAGCAATATATATCAATTAAAAATACTGTTCAAGATTAAAAATAACTAAGTATGAAGCCCAATCTATAGTTCGATTAACAAACTTGACACAGTTGAGAGTATGACAGATGAAAACACCATATGTATAATGCTGAAGATTGATGACTGTATAATCATTAAATATAAAACATTACAATAACATTTAACAAACCTTAAAAAAGATGAGGATGTCTTCTCGGGTCAATGTCCTCAGAAATGTCACTTCAATATTTTCTGAAAGATAATATCATGGAATTATAAAGTAAACTCAAATAAAACTTTCTTCTATAAAGTTTTTCAAATTTGATATTAGTACATCAAGCAGGCAGTAGCACTACCTATGTAGGAATGGCTCGGACTGTTCATTGAAATGGTATTTTAAATATCTCCTCAATAGGTTATCAGAACTTTACAATACTATACAGTGTTTCCTTTTATAACAAAATCTACGTAATGACTTAGTCAATAGTTCTGGGAATGTCTGTAAATATTATAACAAAAGGTTCGAATATATTGAATGTTCTTCTTTCTTCTACTTCTTTTTTTATTACATGATAACACAAAAACAAAAATAATGGTCTCAACCAATCGCAATGAGATGACAGAGTTTCAAATGGAGTATTCACTTTTACATGTATTATTAATAACTCATAGTAATTAAAAACCACAATCATAATTCTAGTGTAAAAAATATTACCACTACTCCTTGAAGTTAGTTTTCTTACATATATTTAGTGTTTCTTTCAAAAGCTTAACACTTATAAGTACACAAATACAAATAATTCATAATCTCACCTCTGTCAAAGTTATACTGCTGGGATGAAATTTCATCCCAATACCTATCCGACTGTTCGGACATGTTTTTAGGTCGTTCTAAACAATGGACAGTGACAGAATCTTTATGGGCCTTGAATTCTTCATCAGTCATTTGGCTTAAGTAATTCTAGGAGGAAGAAAGTTTTAAACTTATTAATATCAAACTTACATACACAAGCTTTTAATAAAATAAACTTTTTCCTCAAATATTTTTTGATATTAAATATATACTTATCAAGTTCTTGAAAATATTTTGTAATGTCAATAACTATAGTGTTAATAATAAATAATAGTTTGTGGATATTATCAAATATTTCTATGTTATTATATAAATAAACACAAGTTTTCTAAGTAATAAGCATACCAATCACAAGCATGATCATATGGAATTTTATAATGTGTACATGTAATAAATCTACAATAAATAGGTTTTCTGGAAAAATGTTAAATTTTCAAAAAAGTAAGCTTGAAATTCAGGGGTACAATAAAGAATAAAAGCCTAGCACCAAACACGTCTTTTCATGAAATATCAGCAAATAAGATAACCTATTCATGATGTACAGAAAATAGCCTCCTTGATCAAATCCTTTTACAGAAAGTAACCCCTTGGGTTGAATTAGCACATGACCCTGACCAGATTTAACATGATCAAAACTTGAGAAGTAGTAAATGTAGTTTTAAATACAAAATGTACATTATATAAGAGTGAGATATGTGGCATGTACATACTACACGTGTAACTAGGAGCAGTATTTCTCTCTATATTCATAAACTCCACAGTTGAACAATAAGGCTGACAGTTAAAACAATACTACCTATAAAACAGATTTTTTTATAAGTTTCTTGCAAATTAGTGCTGTCCTTTTCATCATAATATCAGTCAATAAAATATTCTATTAATGACGAATTGAAAACTTGTAACACCTATTCTTTCTTTCTAATCTCTGCAGTTTTAATCTCTGACAAATAAAATACTTTTACTCATACATTTACTTTCTTTAATGCTACATAGAAAGCAGGATTTTACAAAAATAATAATAATACACAACCAAATGTGCCCAAAGTATTAGGGTATACATTAACATGAAATAAAGATATGAAATTTTGTGTGGTAAAAAGCTGAACACCAAAATAACTTCCTAATTGTTAATAGCTAACTTATCATTGTCATGGTTAGTAGCCTATAAGATCATCTAAGTCTAAATATTAATTAGTAAGTATATGATAAATATAAGTGTTGCGTCAGCGAGTCACATGACCACTGTGACGCCACGTTTCTAGAACTATCCTGTACTTTGGCGAATGCTCTAGTAATTACTAGATATAGGGTAGTCGGGTATATAAAAGAGGGGGACAATGTGACGCGGTAATGTGTGTGTAGATAGTGAGTAATTGAACTGCAGTCAGAAGTATTATTGAGCACGTTCGTTGTTATAGCGTTTGTTTAGCGCGATTGTTGAAGTTGAGTGTATCGGTAAAGTTGTATTCGGAAAGAATAAACCAGTTTTATTAAGTAAAGAACTTGTGTCGCTAAAGTTTCGTCGGAACGAAGTTACGGAAAGTTAATTAACAAACGGAGACGTAACATAAGCTTATTATCAGAAAAATTTGAATTCAAATTATACATGTATCGAAATCAAAATAAGTGGTTCTTTAACACTGACAGAAATAAAATTTAATTTTCTCTTCTTCATGATTATGTAACTATAATAAAGAAATAAATGCTTGAACAAAGAAATTTCAGTACAAATAGCATCACATGATTATGTTTATAAGGGGAAATATGCAATTAAATCAAAATTGATTATTTATTTAGACAAAAAAAAATCTTGATTTTCATATAAAATAATCATAGATGTGGTACAAATCTTGTAAACTGAAGCAAAAAACTGTGATATGAATAGTATTAGTTAAACAGCATGGAAATTAAAAGTCTATAGTACTGAAATAGTTTGAATATTCAGCAAAACTACTTCAATTGCCATACCTCCATATAAGCAAGGAATGCTTCGACTCTGGTGTCTACATAAGATGGAGATTTGTCTGACTGAACCAGAACTCTCAGACCTTGTTCATTAGGAGATCTTCTTATACCACTGAAAACAATATACCCTAAAAAAAATACAGATATAAGGATTTCATTGTGTATACCTACTTAATTAATAGCTAAAAACATCAAAAATAAAACGTTTTTTTTATTATAAATTACATAAACCAGTGCATGAGTACACTATTTTAGGTAAGACTACAAATCCTAAAATAATAATAATAACTATCTCAGTTTGTGAATCTGACAGTTAAAGCACTTGATTTGCAATCTGCAGGTGAAGAATTTGGATCACCATCACCAAACATAACTATCCTATGTGATTGCTGATGGGGGCCAGTTCTCTGCATGTAAAAATTTTTGGCTTACAAAAATACTAGCTGACCCCAAGCTAAGTGGTATTAAGGTAATAAAAAAACAAAAACAAAAAATATCATATTTCGTAATAAAATTTTGTAACAAAAAACTACAACCTGATTCTCATTTCTTAAAACAGAATCAACTAATTTAAAAAAAAGTTTATAAAACATAGTAAAAAGTATTGAAAAGCTTGATAAGTATTTGAATGATAAAGGCTGGCTTTGAGGTGTTTATTTTTTGGTTTATTTTAATTTAGTGAAAACAGTACAGCCTACGTGGATCAAAAGGTCTCTTGTTGTTCTTTAACATTGTGTTATATGTTATGTAAATAACTGAAAGCCCAACTGTTTTTGTTAACTTACAAATAAAAACACTTTCATATGTTACTTAAATAACTAAAATCCCAACTACTCTGTTAACTTTCAAATAAAGCACATTTTCATATATTACTTCAACAAATAAATACCTAATTGTTCTTTTGTCCTAAGAATATTAAAACATGGTTCCTCAAAAATTTGGCAGAGGAGATGAAGTAGCATGTTTTGTTCTGTATTCTGTAAACTACACTGGTAGTAGGTTTCTATGCATGAGGTACGATGAATGTTGTTCTCTTTCTCAAATATAAAGTGGCTACCTGTAAAAGTATATGAATAAGATTACAATTAAAATTTAAATAAAGTGGCTACCTGTAAAATTATATGAACAAGATTACAATTCAAATTTAAATAAATTGGCTACCTGTACAATTATATGAATAAGATTACAATTCAAATTCAAATAAAGTGCCTACTTGTAAAATTATATGAATAGGATTACAATTCAAATTCAAATAAAGTGCCTACTTGTAAAATTATATGAATAAGATTACAATTCAAATTTAAATAAAGTGGCTACCTGTAAAATTATGTGAATAAGATTACAATTCAAATTTAAATAAAGTGGCTACCTGTAAAATTATGTGAATAAGATTACAATTCAAATTTAAATAAAATGGCTACCTGTACAATTATATGAATAAGATTACAATTCAAATTTAAATAAAGTGGCTACCTGTAAAATTATGTGAATAAGATTACAATTCAAATTTAAATAAAGTGGCTACCTGTACAATTATATGAATAAGATTACAATTCAAATTTAAATAAAGTGGCTACCTGTAAAATTATATGAATAAGATTACAATTCAAATTTAAATAAAGTGGCTACCTATAAAATTATATGAATAAGATTACAATTCAAATTCTATACTATGAAAGTTTCTTCCCAATACTACACATAAAACAGTTTGTTTGTAGTTAAGCACAAAGCTACACAATTGGCTATGTGTGCTCTGCCCATCACAGGTTTCAAAACATGGTTTCTAGTGTTGTAAGTCTGTAGACATACACCTGTGCCACTGGGGTGTAACTAAAAACTAATTTATACTTAAATAAACTATAAAAATAGAATAAAAACACTGAGTATGTTTTAACTTTATTTTCTAACAAAAAATCTAAATGAAAAATTTCAAACTAAATTTTCTCTCACTTTACCATCGTAGCAAACCTAACACATTGCTTACATCGTATAATTATGTTTAAAAATCTGTTCTGATTCCAATATTCAAAAGAAACTTGAAACCAGCTTTGTACACATGTTAAAGTTTACAGTACATTTCTAAACATGAATAAAGCTAATTATAAATGAACAGTAAACAGTATTGTAGTAAGCGGGAAGTCGACTTCCCTGGGTGCCCAAACAAGGGGGGGCCAACAGGGAGTAGAGTGGTGTATTTTGGTTTCACCCCAGGCACCATGCTTCCCTGTTGTGGCACTGACAGTAATAAACTCTCAGTTAACGACAATGCATATAAAGCAAAATAAAATGTTAATTCTGATCTATAATACTTGAGTAATAAATCAAGAAATGATGAAGTGAAAGTACTATAATAGAACAGTGCTCTGCTCTTTATGCACGTTATACATGTTTGTGGGGTTTTTATCCCCAGGAAAAATTTCAAAACCAAATTTAAGACAAAAACCAAAAGAAAAATAAAATGTTTGGAAATAACTTTCAAAATTCAGTAATCAGACGAAAGTTTAAAACTTAAATTGTAAACAATGAAAACTATTTTAGTGATATCTTGCCATTTCTGGTGATCTTTATCGTTCTAGATTAAATGCTTGATTTCAAAATTGTGTGTTCAGATTATCATGATCTTAAAATTAATCAAAATGAATAAGCAACAATCAATATTCAAACAGGTAAAGATGAATGACTGATTAAAACATACCTTATGAATCTGCATTCAATGATCCATCAAGTGTTGCAATTTAAAAAAAAAGGTGGTAATGCAATCAAATCTGATGATAAATCAAAATCTGGCTCTCATATATCAAACAAATCAAATATACTATTCAAAATATCCAAAAATTCTGACAATTGTTCCACCCCTTTTTTTTATGGGGCTTCAGCCTCCAAATACCCAGTGGAGGTGACATTTTCCATGGTCCTGTGTATAGGGTGCCAGCAGTATGTCATTATAACAAAAAAAAACTTTTATACTTGTTGAATTCTAAATAAATTTTTGACTATTAAAAACATTAGCACTAGAATATCATATCTATGAAGAAAAAAACGACTAGGTGCAAGGTGTTAAACAATAGTTAATATCTATGATACAAGATACAGTAATTATTATGTAGCTAGTGAAATTATAACCACTAAAATTACCCTCTGGGAGCTTATATTGTCTCTTCAAAACTAACTGACTTGCCAGAAGAGGTCGCCACTTGACAGATTCTTTAATACTGTTCTCAATTATATCAATCATCTCCAATGCATGCTGAAAAAACAAAACAGACATTTACTTTTTTCCAAACACATTAAAAAATTCACTAAAACTGTAATTTGGATAGACAGTACAATTACAGAAAGAAATTAAATCTGAAAAATGGCAGAGAAACATGTTACATGTTGCAAATGTTTTGCCTATTTCTTTTTTCTAAAATGTTTGGTGACAAAGAACATCATTCTGTACATGTTGGACAAATTCCCATTTCATTGTAAATGCACATTTGTGAAATTTTAAATAAATTTGTTTGTAGAAGAGTGTCGCAACTACAAATTAAGTTCCCAAAAATGATAAACATGTCTCACTTCTTCTCCACACACAGATAAACAGATGATGTCAAAACTACAGACTACAGGATTATAAACTTATTCCTACTTCAGTCATATAAAAAATATCCACAATGACTCACATTTTAAATAACTTGCACAGTACTAATCACAATTGATTTCTGAAATAAGTTATTTCTTTTACAATATTACTAGAAATAATTATTTAAATTTGTTATTTATGCTCATTATTTAAGCATCAAAATAAAAAGTAAAAATTCAAAATTATTCTTTCGGGACTAAAATTATCTAATTATTAATTCAAACAACAATAATGATATATATATTTATTTATTAACCCATTTGAATGATGTGTTGTTTTTGTAACGTAATAACTATGGGATAGTTTTTCATACAAGATTTAAATAAAATGTTAAAATACATATCAGACACAGCACTAGTATACTTACCTCCTTTGTCAAGTTTCCATACATTAGTGCTTCAACATGAACACGAGAAAGTATATGACGAATTTGTTCTTCAACCTTTTGTGGTGTCAAATCTGTATTGGAACAAAACAATTTACATTATTATGTTCTTTGGCATTTGGATTCATGTTATTATTATTAGAATTGATCTAGACATTCCTATTAAACAAAAATAAACATCCAACAATTTAACCTTTAAAACAACACCAGATCCTACAAGTAAATATTAATGATTTTAACTGATTTTTGAGACATTTCACATCAAACAATACTTTTGAAATATAAAACCTTAACAATTCAGAAAGCAAATGGTAATTATGCTGCTTCACCAGATTTTAGTGATGTTACCAAGCATAATAAGCATGTATCTCTTCATACATGGACAGGTGTGACCTAGTAGTTAATGTGCCTATACTGTGAATCTGAGGGTTCATGGTTTACTTCCTGTTGCCACAAAAAACACATTTCAACTTTGGAACCAAGGGTGTACAATAAGAGTGTTGGTCAAATCCCACTATTTAATCAGACAAGAGTAGCCCAAAGGTTGGTGCTGTTGACTAGCTGCCTTCTCGACAGTCTATTAGTTCATAAGTTGGGAGGGCTATGTGCAGATAGCCCTTGTGTAGTGTTTTGCAAAAACCTGAAACAAATAAGTAGACAAACTCTTCCACACAATAAAATGTGTCAAAACAAAAGACCACAATAATACAAATAATACAAGTTTATGATTTGAATGTTTTACTGAAGCCAACTGAAAAAAAAATGATTGTAAAGATCCTATTTCTTTAACAACCTCTTAAAGGCGCTACTATTGTTTTTCTCACACCACAAAATGAGCAATTATCTCTTTATCGAGTTTTTGACACTTAAAAATCTTCTCATTTTACCAAGGGGTTTATCTTAATCAACAAGGTATTATTAATTCATCTGATTAACTTTAATGCAACAGTGAACAGAGGTACCTAATATTACTTTCACTAACAATTTCATAAAAACGTTCATGTAGAGATAAATGAAATTTTTAAAATTTCATCAGCACTTTAAAGATGTAGTTTTTTTAACTTTATTTCAATCTCTTTATATTCTATTTACTACAAACAATAAAAAAAATCTTGAAATACCATCAAAAGCTCCCAAGACTTCTTCTATAGTCCAGCACTTTTCACATAATAGCTCTGAGGTGTAATAGCTGGTCTGTTTGTACGATGGCCTTGCAGAAAAGTTTTTCAAATCTCGAATATACTAAGGAAGTCAAACTATTAGACTACATATACTGGCAAAGTTATTTTACAAAATATATCTACATATTGTCATTAAAAGCAATTTCTAAAAGAAGAATACTTATCAACTTCAAAGTTAAATAAGAGACAGTTGCCTTTAAAGGTATTAAACTAAATCCCTTTAATTTTCATTACTCTAATACTCTACTTTGGTTATAATAAAAAAACTTAAATTTGTGAGTTTAAGGAATAAACTTAAAAATAAAATTGAAGGTATTTTTTGAGGACATTTTTTTAATGTGTAAATTTATGTAAACATATCTTTTAAAAAACATGTATAAGGTGTAAAACATGTAAACTACAAGAAGACAATATCAGAAAACTTTTTATCTATATTATTCAATACTGAACTCATCAACTTATCTGGCTCTGTAGCAACTAAAAGTATATTTTAGCACACAGTTTTTATTTCAGTTTTATAATGGATTAATTAAAAGTATCATGTGAGATAAAAATATCTGAAACCAAAAGTAATGTCTTATCATATATATATATATCATATCATATCTAAAAGACAATCTTTCATACTCACTGTTTCTTTCAGAATCTTGAAACGTTTTGGATCAACCTTAAAATGTGTTATCTCTTCCATGATTGTTTTCAACAAAATGTGTTGCTTATCATTATACCCATAGATATATAGCTAGATGAAGGAAAATAAAACTTGAGAAACAAATAAGTCAATAAAACACGTAATAAAATATGTTACAATTTCTAAGATGACAAAAATCTTCCCTATCCCATCTACTTTTACTTAAGATACAATTACCCTGTCTAGATTATCATTTGTAGCTCATTTTGGCCTGCATACTTTTGGCCTAACATTTGATTGAACAAATTAATAACATGATAAATTACAGAATAGTTTCATTTGGTGGAAACTAAAAAGTTAAATAAATGAATGGAAATAAAAGTTGAACAAAACTAATGCAATTCATACTAACAAAATTAACAAGAAATAAAAAAAACATAATAATAAAAACATCTGAAACTTAAAATATTACCTAATACCATCCTTCAAATTAATGTTTCTAATTAAATACATGATAAATTTGTACATTATGTTTAATACTACAAATGAAAGCAATAAAAAATTATGTATTTATAGATACACGTAAAACATAACTAGAAACCTATGCTATCATAGTGATTCACAATGATATGACAGCTAAAGATTCAAAATACAAAAAGGGACATACTGACGGTGCAAAATACATTAAAACTCAAAGGCAGATTAATAAATACACAAAATGTACACATTTATATGTTGAAGGGCATCTGGTGGTGAGCATCATTTAGAACAACAATGAAGCACACTAACCTTCTGTTGACCTCATCCTAATGATGTCTATTGCTTTGGTTAGGTTCTTTTTTTAACTTTCTGCAGCTTATCTATCCTGGAGCCTGAAAATTTACAGCCATTTTAAGGTTCTTTGGTCCTTTCTCCCATTCTGCCAACAGGTTTGATAATCTAGAGTGATTTCTTATTTCAGGATGAGGTGCCCAGATAATATGAGAAAATAACTTTAGGTTTGCTGAATTTTTCTGCAACTCTGGTCATCTCAGGAAAGCTGAGAGTCGAAATGCTGCTCAGCTCTAGCATCTTATCTTTCTTTTCTAGTGGCAAAATTATTAAGAAAGTGGAAACTAGAAGAAAGCAGCTTATATTCAACACAGATGGAACTGTAGGAGCACCCACAAGAATAAATGTAATTGTCAGCAGAGTCTTGAATAAGTCCTTCATCAAGCACCCACAAGGACAAATGTAATTGTCAGTAGAGTCTTGAATAAGTCCTCCATCAAGCATTCACAAGGACAAATGTAATTGTCAGTAGAGTCTTGAATAAGTCCTCCATCAAGCACCCACAAGGACAAATGTAATTGTCAGTAGAGTCTTGAATAAGTCCTCCATCAAGCACCACACAGTCCATGTCCATCAGAGTAGGAACTGGAGGAGTATTCACATGAACAAATGTAACTGTCAGCAGAGTCTTCGGTAACTCTTCCAGCAAGCACCATACAGTTCAAATCCATCACAATGGGACGGGACGAACATCCACATGAACAAATATAATGTCAGCAGAGTCTTGAGTAAATCCTCCAGCTAGCACCAAGTATGGTTGACATTCAGGAAAAGGAGGTCTTTTATGTTTAAAGTCTAAATAACACTTTAAATTTGAAGTCAAAAACAAGAAAACTATGACATGACTACACAGAAGAACTACTCTAATTATTGTTCTGTGTTGAGTGAAAAAAATGAAGAGCACAATAATGTCAGCAGTGATCGAACTATCTATAGAAAGGTCAAGAGTTCAAAGTTCAGTATAGTGAGATAATTGGTGAAACCAACATTCCAAATATGTATTGAGGCTTTATAAAACTATTGAAATATATTCAAATTTAGAGGTTTCACACTGTCTGAAATAAAGTACATTCTGCTGAAGCAATCTTTTAGACTTCTACATAACAATTAAGCAAAACCTTTCCATATGTATTGGTTGAATACTGTTCTACCTGTAGGCTAAACACCTGATTCTCAGGTACCATAAGTACCAGCATGAACATGGCACTCTAGCTGAGTTGCACAAGAAATTAAAAACAAAACAATAAACAGCTGTAACATGCTACAACTGTGCCTATTTTCTTTACACTGCAACCACTGAAACAGGCTTTCCCAAGGTGACTTCATACTGTACGGAAAACAGTGAAATAAATAGCAAAGACTTTCACTCAGTATTTTGACACTATATTTCCTTAGCATTTTCTTTCTCTAGTTCTATTCCCTCAGACATGGGTATTTCAATTGACCTGTATATTTCAACTAATGTAGTTTTACGAATATTTACTATGTACATAAGTACATGCATATAACACACACACACATGGTTATTAGAAGACTTAAACATAGCAGGAAAAAAGCTTCAATGTTACATGCTGAGTATTATTAACTTAGACTTTCTGTCTACATTATGTTTTCAAAAGTGAGTGTACATTTCCAACAATACTAATACAGAGTAAATAATTCAATTAACACATGAATGGATGAAAACAGTAAATAAATACTGTTGCTCTCTGCTTTATTTTAGTGGAAATCACAATTAGTTCCTGGTGTGGTTATGGAAGATATAAACACCATGTTCTATCTTCAATACATAAACATAACTTCCTATATGCAAACTTTATTGTCAGTCACCTTGATCTTCATTGCATAGGTAACACCCGACACCAATCTGCACACTTGTTAGTTACTTGAGAAAACACATACATGTGTTTATCATTAAAAAATCAGAATTAAAAGTTCTTCTTTGAAGAACACTTACATACGTGATGTATGTACATTTACAAAAGTTTGTTTGTTTTGAATTTCGTGCAAAGCTATCCAAAGGCTATCTGCACTAGCCATCCCTAATTTAGCAGTGTAAGACTAGAGAGAAGGCACTAGTCATCACCACCCACTGCCAACTCTTGGGCTACTCTTTTTACCAACAATTAGTGTGATTGACTGTCACCTTATAATGCCTCCACGACTGAAAGGGTGAGCATGTTTGGTGGGATGGGGAGTTGAACCTGCTACCCTTAGATTACGAGTCGAGCACTCTAACCACCTGGTCATGCCGGGCCTCATTTACAAAAGAACATATGTACATGAAATACTTAATGAACTTGGTGTTCTAAGCATCTGAGCAATCATTAGGAGCAGCTTGCCAGATAATAATATTTCAGGGACCTCCATGTTCTGTTCTTATGAATCAAAACTGAGTGAACTTCACAAACTATTGTGAACATATTTTGCTCTGAAAACACCAAAAGGTATGTGTTGCAGTTCCCTTTCAGCTGACAGATGTTTCTGAATTCTTAGTTACGCTCTCCATTTGTAGGAACTATTGATGTTATGAGTATGACATCAGCTATTGTGACTGTTGAAAGCTGACACAGGATTAAAGTGATATCAATGTTGCAAGCTTAAATTCAGTGTTGATAAGGGCCTGAGACACCTCCAACTCCACCTCTGAAAGAGTGGTTTCCAGGACACATTAAGTGAATAGAAACAACCGTAACACTGGTTTGGAAATGGTTCACATCCTGCTAATAACATTTTAAGAAACTTATAACTTATTTGCCAAGACTGGCTGGTTTCTTTTTGTCTGGTGGCTCTTTGTGTGTATGAAACATCTAACTATCTTCTGTTAGATCTTGCCATGGTTCATGAATAACTTGGAGCTCACTCTAAACTATGTAATTCACTTGAAAATGAGAACTATGACTAGACTGTGTAAAAACACATACATACACATATAGCAGAGTTTACATACTAAACGTTTGCGCTTCAGATCACATGATAAATTTACATAATATTCAACTGAAGGCACGACTGATATCATTATTTGTCCCATGATAGGTGAAGTACTACAAAATTCTCACCATCCATTAATTGCTGAATGCAGTGTGTATAAGAAGCTAAGTAATGAGATAAAAACAAAAATGAAATAGGCATAAAAGATAGTATAAAAATGGTGAAAAACTACTCCATACAAATATAACTATTGTGATAACAAAAAAAAAGAGAAAAGAACAGCATGAGTTCTGAACTTACATTTATGCTGTATTCAGTGTCATATAATTGATAAGTGAGACCTGCCATATAAGCTGCATAAGCATACTCATTCAAAGCATCTTCAAAGAGCTGTACAAACAAGCAGGTGGTAATTTCATGAAGAGGATCCAATGAAACTAGTGGACTGAGAGGAAGAAATTAATGAATTTATCAGTAAAAAGATGAAAGATGATCACTTCAAAATAATATATTCACACTATTGATTACTCCTATAACCTTAAAATAATTAAAAACAACATAAATACCTTTACATGTATTTCTTGAAAGCCAATTTCACATTTGTAACCTGACAGGAAATTAACATTTTCTTGGACATTAACCATTTTATGGTATTGCTATACACAGCCTAGAAACACTTGCCTAAATGAAAAAACAAGCAAAGTGCAATAAGGAAATTCTAAATAGAGAATAAAATAATGTATTTGACATTATAATTAAGTTTAGAACAAGACTTATGAAACAAAAACACAGTTGCCAAACAAACAATTCAGTGTTATTAACATGTTCCTGCATGACAGTACCATATGATGTCAGATTTTACCTGACAATGTCACATGTCACCACCTCTTAAATGACAGTACCACAATTTCAAGACAATATCACATGGTACTAAATGTGGTATGATAGTACCATATGATGAGAAATCTTGTATGATAGTATCATATTATGCCAGATCTTGCATCACAATTACATATGATGACAAATGTTGCATAACAATACCATAAGATGACAGATCTTGCATGACAGCACAAAACTATGCCAATTTTTCAATATAGTTATAGTAATCAAATATTCAGTTAAAAAAATAATGCAATTCATTTGTTCAATCATAGATGAAGTATACACCTGGAAAAAAGTTAAGCACCCCCAAATATTTTTCAGGATTGCTTATTGAAAATAAGGTTTAATTTTCATGATGTTGAGCAATTTTCATAATTTCAAACATAATTAAAAGGATGTGAGCATTCAGGTGTGACATTTAAATCAGGCGCGTTTTTTTCCCCACGTGCAACTTGCTCCCTTCTTCACGTCCAATATGCAC
>NW_013668993.1:16757-19044 GCF_000517525.1 Limulus polyphemus
ATTTGATAAACACGTTTAGATTGAATGGTAATTTATAATCAGTCACAAGAACGTCGAATCTGAATCACTTGAAAAAAACACGGGGGTGCTTAACTTTTTTCCAGGTGTATAGTTATATTACAAGAACGAGATTCCCCCAAGATGAAACAAGTATTTTATTTAGAGGAAGAAGATACACAAGAAGTTATTACCTGTTAAACTTGAAAGTAAGGTTAGCTTTAGGAAGAAGGAATTCATTGTCCTGCTTGAACCAAACCCGGAACATTGGAGTATTCTGAAACAAACATGATGAAACTTTAACTTCTAAACTACACTCTATCTATGTGGCTGTCTGAAATGAACATTTTATGGCCTCTGATCACTATGAAACTTTAACTTCTAAACTAAAAACTATCTATGTGGCTGTCTGAAATAAAGACTTTTGGCCTCTGATCACTATGAAACTGTTACAGGTTCTTGGGTAGGTCCCATATGTAGCCTACAATAAGTTACATTATTCTTGTTCTCATTTGGTGAACATTTTGTTTGCTTTGCTACATGCCTTAGTGCCTATTTTAAAAAATTGTCAGTTATTTTTGGGTAAATTGAAAACATTTAAGTATAAGTGAGAATATGTTCATTCAAAAGTGAGTTATTTTTTACAGCTTTCAAAACCACTAAAAATGCCTTAATGTAATGTGAAGCATGGGCATCTTCACTAGTTATTTCTACATCTCATACCCAAATTCATGAGCATTAGATTTTATCACAAAAAGAAACATATAAATTTTCTCCATACATTCTATTTCTTGAAAACTTGGAGAAATTATATTGTACCAGAAAAAAACCATTTTTAAGTGTTAAGTGATGTTTATAATATCAATGATTATCTTAAGCATAAAAAAAAATAAAGCATTTAAGCATCAGTGGATACAAAGAGCTACTGTTCAACTCAGCTATTTAATATATATCATTACAAGTGCAAATACAGGCTTGCACCAATACACCAGCAGTCTTGGTTTGGCAAAAGGAACATTAAGATATTATGGGCCTACAAATTATTCCTGAAGAAAAACAGGTATTTTACATAATTTTTTAGAAATTTAGACAAAGCTCTTGCTTCAATCACCCATCTTGTTCACTTATATGACAAATTCCATCATATAAAAGTTTAACAAAAATGAAATATTTATGAACAAAAGTCTCTCGAAATCATCACAATTAAAAACTCAAATAATGAAATTTTCATTGCAAAAGTATAAACTAAGCCTTAATACTGACACTGTGATCAAACCTGTAGAAATATCAATAACTTTTTATTAGTTAATTTAATTGATATTACTTAATTTAGTTTAATCAATATTATTCTTTATAATGTTTAAAATATTATGGATGTAGGGCTAACTAAATATATAAATGGTTTGAACTTAACGAGATATTATTGTGATCATGGCTGAAAATATCCACAATTATGAAGGTCCCCAATTGATGATTCAATGCATTTTAATCATTATAGGTTTCATTTTCTTAAGTATTGTGTTGGATCAGGGCTGGATCTTGAGTATGTGCAATGTGTGCACTGCACTCGGATGGACCGATAAGAGTGGGTGGCTGTTTGGGGTTCAGCTACCCCTTCTGACCCCAAGCCATCAGTCTCTCTCTCTCTCTCTCGAACAGTTTGGCATGGGGACATAGCTTTAAATTTCTTGTGTGAGTGTCCAGTGTTGTGTAGATAAATTTCTGTGTCCGGAGAGTATTATATATATCCAGTGGTTTTAGAGATTGCTTCTGTAACTTCTTTAACATACTTGTCAAGGTCGTCTTTGTTGGAAATGGTGTTAAAATTTGGTTAGGCAAAAAGTGTTTCAAAAACTGCATTAAATCTTTTCCAGTCCACTTTAGTGTAGTTGCACACTAGTGATGGATAATGTGTATATGTTTGCTGATTTGTATAGTAAAGGAGATAGGAAAGTGGTCACTAGCTATATTGGGTTAAACCATGAAGTTCTGGGAAAAAGAAGGAGGGGGTAGGGATTATAGAAAGGTTGAATATGTCATAATCATCTGTGCCTGCATGATAATGTGTCGGAGTGTTATCATTAATGATGTTGTTACGACAGTGGAAGTCACGTGACGCTGGTAACATGTCATGAGATTCTCGAAGGATCTTGACTTTTCCTGGAAACTCTAGTCTGTTCTAGGCACCCTCTTTTTTATATATAAGCCCGGGAAATAAAGCAGAGATATAATTGCATAGATAGAGAGATTTGAAAATAGAGATAATCGAGGCAAGCAAGCAGTAGACACC
>NW_013668993.1:19054-30069 GCF_000517525.1 Limulus polyphemus
AAAGAATAAACTAGTTTTAATTAAGAAAGGACTTGTATCACAGAAATTTCTCAAAAAAAATTTCTACGGGAAATTAACAAACAAGCAGATACATAACAATGTGAATGTTATTATTCTCGAGCAGAGTATGAAGGCTGGAGCCTCTGGCATTGGTCAGGTAGCTGTCAATGTCAGTGTGTGGGGTATCAAAGTCTCCAATTAAAATGGGTGTGGGCTGTATCTGTGCGTGTGGGGAAGGGAGCATCAAACCTCAATCTGCACTCGGGCAACTGAGAGGCATGATCTGGCCCTGTGTTGAATATACAAGACTGTTCAGTTTAAGAGTTATTATTTATTTTATTTAGTGATTTAATATTTAATGATTATTTAGTTTCTATAAGAAGAGTGTTAAAAGTTAATTATTTTAGAAGTGATAGTTATGACAACTTTCGTTACATAACTCTGCATGAGTCGCATGTTGGTATGTAGTTTAATTGGTGTACTAGGCTTTTGTAATATTGTTGATGTCATCTTACTCAATGCTTCTAAGTTTTTCATATTGTTGTTACCAGAGGGCTAGATGTTTCTAAGTTTTTCTGTCATGTATTATAAATATGTACAGGTAGAGAAAGTAAGTAAATCAGTGAAAGTAAAAGTGAAGTTAGACTGCATGATTGTCAGATTAGCCATAATGGGCAAATTCTAAAATAAAAATATCATAGTTTGTATTGTAAACAACAGAGATAAATTAGAATAATTTGTCTTGTCAATTGGGTTCTAAAGTAACTGAACCAGCCTGTGTGGACTTTAATGAAAATGAGCCAATTATTTAAAGCTCTGGATACAACTGTGTTAGCCAACAGTTATAGTTGTGATTTTGAAGTGAGTTTCACAGCTTGTATTGTAACAACAGAGATAGTGAAGAATAATTCATCTTGTCAAAGGTTGTTTTAAAGTAACTTAACCAGCCTGTGTGGATTTGACAAAAAATGGGTAATGCAAGTGAATTTATCACTGATTGTATTGTGATAACAGAGGAGAGAAGAAATAAATCATCTTGTCAATTGGGTTCTAAAGTAATTGAACCAGACTGTATGGTCTTTTGATAAAAAGGAGAATTATTTAAAGCTCTAGATTCAACTTTGGTAAACAATAGTGAATTTTTGTACATACATTTGACTTGTTTTGAATATATATATATTATTTTAAAACAAGTGGATTGTGTGCCATCCATTTATTGTTGAAATTTATCACCAACAAGTCACATACACCTACTGTAAAGAATCATGCCCCTATCAAAACCTGACATATTGACATATTCCATCAAGTATTTCTCCTCAGTTTGTTATACAGAATTATTTTGATTAATCTGTTTGTTGCCTCTTAGTTCTTATCCATATACTTAGCTAATTGTTTAATCAGAAAATATTAATAAATAGCACTCAATAATAATAAGACATTTTTGGAAGAAAAAAAACCAACAAACTTACCTTAATCATTTGAGGAAGGTTTCCGAACTGTAAAAAGATATATAATTGTTAAGTATTTTCCTAATGACATCCCTACTATCTTGTTTACATTATTTCTGAAGGATTGATACTAGCCATCTCTACATTTACTTCCCTTTTTTTGAAAAGTTTTTTTCTCTACTTGTAAATGTTATCTTATTCTGTAGTGAGTGAGATTAAAACTTTACTTTTGAAATAAATGAAAAGATATTTGAATAACATAAATATTTGCAGTTTTAACATACCTTCATACTTTTCTGCAAATCCAGTTAGATTAAATAAACATTTCTATATAAAGCAAGACTCAGATATTGTATTATAAATTATACAACAATGTTTTTCTAAACAAGATAAACAAAATGACTATACATAATGATCAATTTCATATTCCTTTAATTGATGCCCCCCAGTAGCACAGCGGACTTACAATGCTAGAATCCGGGTTTCGATACCCATGGTGGGTGGAGCACAGATAGCCCATTGTGTAGCTTTGGGCTTAACTTCAAATAAACAAACAAACCTTTAACTGATTATAGCAACCTCTCCTCCCAAATAACAAAAAAAATTAAACTAGAAGTAACAAAAAACAACAACCAGTCTTTATGATATAACTGTACTTTCATGATCATTGAATTAGTCTGACAATACAAATATTTAAAGAAACCATGCTTAACGTAAGTATGGAAAGGTTTCATGAATTAGTATCTTCATTGACATAGCCTATCCTCCATATTAAATGTTTATCTTAATAGTAATAAATGCTTGCTTTCTCACTTCAGTTTGTCTTGGAACAAGATCAAAATTTGATGGTATGTATTCATTTTTTGGAGGCAACTGAAAACTTTTGTTGTAGCCTGCATTCTCCCATTCCTGTAAAAAAAAAGGGACAGGTCCTCTTATATATAATAAAAACAGTTGATATATGTACTTCTGATCAAAAATTTACATTTTTATTACATAAAGAAACAATAGTTACTCTAAGTTAAAAAAACTATATAATTTTAAACAATATTGAAACATAAAACATAAAATATTTTTGAAAAGAAAAACATAACTGACAAACTTAAGAATGTGCACTGGAATTTAAACCACATGCAGAGCCTAGTACCACAACTGTGCCACTAGGAGCAACAGATTCTGGAGTAATTAAATTTCCAAAATCACATCATATGGAGCCTGTACAGAAACTACTCCAATCTCTATTAATTCCAAAACTTACAATACAACCTTTCCTATAGCTGCATGATTATAAACCACTTCTTAGATCAGGTAAAGCCAGAGTGTTTTTCCTGATGTAACTAAAATAATAAATTAACAGTGAGCATTTTTGTGCACACCTGAAAGAACCAGCTTCAGCAACATTAAACAACTGAATGCTCAAAAACCAGAGCAATTACGCAGCTGATTCTTTAAAATGAATAAAGAAACCTTTTTGGAGTATTAATAAGGTTGCCAATTGTCTGGCTGAATTGTTTTACTTTACTGTATTAAAATTGTAGTAAACACAGACTGTTACATTGTGGAAAGTTGTCCAATATGTTATGTGTAATCAATCAATGTTATTGATAGCCACTCATCATAAATGGCAAAAGTATCAAGATGTTGACTTACTTTATAAGAAAACCAAAAATTAGGGTTAATCTGCCATTAATGATGATTCATCTGGTAAATGCATTGTGTAGTTTCTACAGTGGCTCAGCAGTAAGTCTGAAGAGTTATAATGCTAAAGTTGGTTTCGATACACATGGTGGGAATAACATATACAGCCCACTACATGGCTTTGTGCTTGACAACAAACAATATAACAAGTGCCAACATTGCCCTAATTGAAATCTCTAAAGATGATTAAATGGATGCAGACTGTCATCATTAATTACAGAGTTTAAAAGACTGTATGCAATCCTAATAGAATTTAGGGATATAAGTGAAAAACAGTAGCAAAGTAAATAATAACACAGGCCTGCAAATTTAAACTTCATAAAAGTTGTTTTGGTTTTAATAATGGTTTTCCATAATTCATATTTCAAACATAATATTCATTTTTTTTTATCATGTAAGGATAGTTTTACAAATCGGGAAGGAAAAAGAAACTCTTACTTAGATCAAATGATTATTTGGTTTACCACAATGAACATTTTTTATTATTATGTTTATTAATGAAAATGCAAACAAAGTGAAGAAAAGGGAAGAACACTAATGTCAAACGAATATGCATCCTCATTCATCCTGATTTTTTTTTTTAAATCTATATCTTTTAGTCTCAAAACTATGTGTTGTGGTCTTTTATGTATTGCATTATGACTTTTTCTGAAAAATCTGTATGTGATGGAGAAAAATGAATATCACTTTTGGATCCAGCATACAGAAATTACAGTAGAACATGTAAATATTTCAAGACAATAAAACCATAACAGACCTGCATAATCAGTTCTAGAATTTGAAATAGTTGATTTCATGTAGCAAAAAATCAACTGGAATGAATACAGCTGAAATTTTAACAAGAATCTATTTGTATGATAAAGAATTAAGGGGAACCATGATTGCTAGATCAACATCTACTAATGGTTTTGTCTGATGTCATTTATAAGCACAAAGAAAGATATGCACATGCAAAACTAAAGATACAAATATCAAATTAAGGTCAACTTTCAAGCAAGAGAAAGCTGATGATTAATCTTACAAGTGAAGTCTCTAAGCAATAATGTGTGTTAGTGACAAAAATAAAACAAATTTTATTTTATAAATTATGAATGCGAGCAGAGAATTGCATTTAAAATATTATAAGTGACAGAAAACTTTAAGACAAACTGGGGATGAAAATTAACATGATCACCCTAAAAGATCTAGAAGTGATGAAAAATAACCCAATTCAATTACTTGGGTAATAAGGATGCTAGCATGACATATATATATATATATATATATATATAATAATTCAGACACTGAGTTGTCAGTTGGATCAAATTATACTCAGAGAAAAGATGAGACCACAAGGAATGATTACCAAGATCTCTCCAAATAGAACAACTTTGCACCAACAGAATCCTTTAGTGTTGGATTCTGCCAATCCATGGAAGAATGGTGTTAAACTTGTGATGCATGTTGTGAAGGGATGCAACTTTGGGACAACAAACTTAGACAAGCATGACAGTACAGTATTTAAGCACCTCTTGCAAGAGTAGTTACATTTTGTAGACTCAGAAGAATGATGGAAGCAATTGTAGTGTAGTGTATTTGAAAGCTGTCAGTTAGTGAAGTTGATTTACTGAGAAAGTATCTATGTAACCAGATAGACTATTTGTTATCTGTTGGAATGGCAACATGGGATGAGGACTGACTATATATATCTGTGTCAGTGTAAACTACTTGTACCTGATAATAACAAAACCTTGTCGAAACATTGCACATTTGCTGTTATGTTAAACTTATATTAAAGTTTTTCTTCATTACCCATTCAAGCCATCTCCAAGCATAATTAAATGTATACTTACCATGTCTTTTTTTGGTCAATCCAATAACCATTTTCAAAACCAGATGAGGTAAGAGAATATTTTCTTTACATTATTTTTCTTTGTCAACTTGTACTGATTACCTTCAGTAACATATTCTAGCTTAACTATTTATAATTTAAAGAAAGGTTACTGACTACTTCTTCTTAATGCAAAAGTGTGAGGCAAAGAATGATTTACTATGTTCTAGTGACATTTCTGGTAACAAAGATAATTCTGCTGGCACCTTTAGGTCAGGTTATTGATAAATATATTAGTGATAATAACATATACATTACCTTTAACTGTTCTGATGTAATTCTCTCCAGCTTGTATTCGGTCCCATACCATTTTTCTTTAGCATCTACCGTATCTTGAAACTTCTTGCCAATAACTGAAACCCTGGTTACATTCAAACACACGGATTTAATATGAATTTTGTAAGGAAACTTTCAACAAAACTTTTCTTAAATTAAGCGTAAGTACTATATATTTGTATTTTGGGTTTGAAATGTATGTTTTTATTATTGTCCTTACTTAAATCACAAGTAGCATACTTTTCTTTTGTATGTTTTTTAAATGTGTTTTTTATCATTGTCCTTATTTTACATTCATTGTCTATATGTGCATCGAGATATGTTAAAGATATATATATATATATATATCAGGTATGCTCAGTTCTTTTTAATTTTTGTTTAATTAACATATTCAAATAACTCAAATATAGAATAATTAACTGCAAAATAAAAATATCATTTTACATCACATTTAGTAACTGTAGGCCCTAATTCAGTTCACTTAAATTACCTAAAAATTAAAAATATGTACCAAGTTCATAACTAAAACTTTTCACATAAAAATGTCTCATGCACAATTTTAACCAAAACACTAAACTATGTACAAAAGGGGATAATCTTTCAAGCAATGTGGATTTCCCTTATCTAAATTCACTTATAACTACAAACATTTTAGGCAATGTTCTTTGATAAAATTCTGCAACTGTAACAATAACTGACACATACTATATACACAAAGTCAATTTCACATCAATTAAGAAACTATCATGGTTAAAATTCAAACCACAATTAAATAAATTTCTAAAATTTATGAAAAAAATTGCATTGACTGTAGATGTGTGTTTTTTTTTTTACATTCCTCTTAATTTATCAGTTATACATTCAAAATCAAATGTGTGTAAAAACAGCATTTCAGATCTATCGTTTAACTCTCAAAAGTCACTGTCCAAGAGGCCTTTCATACAATACCATAACTCATAAGTTGGGCTGGATGATGAGAGACAAGAGATTCTTTAAAACATTATTTATACATACAGTATAATAGTATATAAATCACAGTTTAAATGCCAAAAGCTGGTTAACAATTTGAAACCAATAAGCTTAAAATTTGTTAAAGAGACCATTTATGCAGACTTTTTAACATTCTTATTAATTTGTTCATTTTGGATCCAAAAATCAGAGGCATGATGATGAGTTGATCAAACCAAAACTCCCAGCTAGCACAAGCTTCTCAACCACCCCTTCATTTGGTTGATGGCAGGGCTTTTATTGAAAACCATGGAAAAGCTAAGCTTTTAAATATTCTCTTCTCTTTCTACAAAATAAGATATTATCAAGATATTATTATTTTATGTGAATTATTATAATTTACCTGAATCACGTGGATATTAATCAATTAAACATATTGATAGATTGAAATTATGAAGCACAAAACAAGATTTTTCCCCAGGATCTTAAAGAAGGTCAAATGTCAGATACATAAGCCTTTCTCTTTAATTTATGGTATGGAAATGGACAAAGGACAGTTTTGAATAAATGCTAATGTTACCTCTATTTTTAAAGTTACAAAATGGAAATGACAAAAAATAACATTAACAGCAAGAGCACCTAACTAATGAAACAATGCAATCTAATTTTAATAACTAGGAACACAAAAAAGTATATTCAATTAGAATTAGTTATACTCATTAACAGCTTTATTTTATTTTAGTTTTACTTTAAACCTTTCACTGTGGCTGGAATGTATATATTACACATTTGCTTTGATCAGAAGTTAATGTTGAGTACTTCAGTAGAGGGAAGGTTTTTTTAGAGTTTCACAAAAGAGCTTTAAAAATTTATTTCGTAAAATAAACGAATGCCAAAATCCTGCCTTCCTAATCCATTATCTTTTTTCATGTATGTTACTTATGTAGATGATGGAAAGGGTGTCGACTTGGCATACTTAGATATTCAAAAGGCATTTGATAAGGTGTCATGCTTTGGTATATGAATATACCATACATCTTCTCTATCTTATGGTAATATTATATATCCATAATTTATTCTGTATATTTATAAGTTTCACATAACACATGGTTGAGAAAACCACTAAATTTAGTTTGTTCTAGCTGCCTTTGTTCCTTTTTTTTCTCAAGTGGATAATACCTGTTCTGCCCAGGGATGATACTGCTGCAATGATGCACCTTTCATAAGGATTTCAACAGTAGTTCAGATGATACCTAGAGGTTACAACCTCACCTGTGTTGGAATGAGAATGACAGGTCACTTGGGTAGTGCTGGTCAACCTGAGTAAATGCAGTGTTTCTTGTGAATGATTTAATCATTCTGAATCTTGAAGCAGCAGCAGTTTAGATAGAGAATCCACTAAATGTGACACTCCATTGTTACATTAAAGCAAGTACACACTGTGTATATATGTATGTATGTTTTTCCTCTGTTATAGAAAAAAGATTTTTGCATCTCATAATCCACTTTATATCCAATCTCCTTATTCCATTTATTCTATCCAACATCATGATTCAGTTATTGAGAGATGTAGCATTACTTTTTAATTTGTATCTAGACCAACTCTCCTCTCCTGGTTTTAAGTGAAACTATCTAACTACTCAAAGGTTAATTCAGTTTGACCTCAATATACCACACCATACAAACAATTAACAATGAGAATCAAATCAAAGCTTTTAGGTTAATTCTGGGGACTGAAGAGATAATTTAAAAGGATAGGTAAGATCTCTTAACTGATTTTCCCTTAAGAAAAGAAGGGTTAAGAGGTGATCTTGAATTCCAGTGAAGTTTACGAGTTCATTTGAGGGATCACTAGGATAAAGGCCTCTCATTTCTGAGGATAATAAGACAAGAGAACACAAGCTTAAAATTTAGAAAATTCAAGCTAGATTTCACTTAAGACAGTTATTTCTTTTTATAAGGTTTTTATTCATGAAATGAGTTTTTGACAACAATACTGAAGGTCAGTATTTGAGAGAAGTATGTTCAAGAGAGGAATCAGTGATTGTTTCCTAAAAATGAGCAGTGGATTTAACTTTTTATTCATTTTAAGGGCGGGCATTTAAAGACAGCCTTGAAGGACCAAATTGTCCCTTATTATCTTGTATGTTATGTTTGCCTACAACTTAAAGAAAACTTGTTATTATATTATACAGTGTGGGTACCCAACTGATGAAACAATGTATTATAAGTAAGAACATAAGAAAAGTGTATTTAATTATTCTGAGAACTAAAAAACAAAAACAAAAATTAAAAGAAAATCAATACATTAAAGCAATGCATCACGTGATGACACCACATTATTAATTACAAAGCATTGTGTTGTTGTGTTTACCCCGAGCTGCTTTAGATCATACAATAATCTTTTTGCTGTCAGTTATGAGCTTGATAGTTTTATGTTCTTATTTTAATATAAAATTACATCATTTGTTAAGATACATTAGTTTTCTACAATTATTTTGTTGTATATACCATTTTGTTGCTTCCTTTTCTAAATCTTATCTTATTATTATCTTGAATCATATCACATATAGTATGTACTTCTTAATTAGCTTCTATCTAGTGTTGTGAACTCTTTAAGCTGAAAGGAAGTTGTCACAATTTTACCAAATGCACAGTTCCAATGATGAGTTGTTCAAAGAAGTTACCTTATTTCCTTTCAACCTTGTTGCCTGTTACATGCAATTTCCCATCGTAAAGATAGCTGTATAGTACAAGTGGAAAATAAAATGTTTACAACTAGCAATGGGGGAAACCTCGCTCACTTAGTTACTAATGGAATTATCAATAGCAGCATGAGTTTCACACCTGCTCAGGGAGTGAATATACTGTTCTCATAGTAGGTAGCTCTCTCGGTCTTGCCAAATTCTTTGAGAGGTCAAGTATTTTTAATTTCCAGCAACAATAGTAAATTAGTTATATCTTAACCTTTTTTTTAAGGCTGTTTTTGTTAACAGTAATTGTTATTATATTGTTGCGTCAGCGAGGTCACGTGACTAATGTCATGCCACGTTTTCTAGCAATATCCTGTTCCTTCAAGAATGTGTTAGTCTTGTATATATTGTTGCGTCAGCGAGGTCACGTGACTAGTGTCACGCCACTCGTTCTCTCGAACCTTCGTGAATTGTCAGGAGATTACTAGATATAGTGTTAGTCTTGTATATATATAAGATGGTGACAATGTGATGGGACAATGTGTGTAGGTAGTGAGTAATTGAACTGCAGTCAGATAATATTGTTGAAGTTAACGTTCGTTGTTATAGCGTTTGTTATAGAGCGATTGTTGAAAATAAGTGTATCGGTAAAGTTATATTCGGAAAGAATAAACCTGTTTTATTAAGTAAGGACTTGTGTCGCTAAGGTTTCATTGGAACAAAGTTACGGAAAATCAACTAACAACTAGAAGCGTAACAAATTGGTGTCAGAAGTGGAACGAAAAAAAAAATGGAAACGGGAGGCAGAAAATCAAACTACAGCTTAGCAGACTTGATGGCACCAATACAAGAGCAGCAAAAGAACCAAGAAGAACGCGAAAATGAACGAGAAAAGAAAGAAGAAGAGAGAGACAACAACAGTGGCAAGAAAACCTGCAACAGTGGCAGCTCAAACAACAAAATAAACAAGAGAGATTATAGCAGTTGTTGGAGGAAAAAGAAAAGAAACAAGAAGAGAGACAACAGCAGTTGCATGAAAACCTGCAACAATGGCAGCTCGAACAGCAAAATAAACAATAGAGATTACTCCAGTTGTTGGAGGGAGGAAAAGAAAAGAAACAAGAAGAGAGATTACAGCAGTTGTTAGAGGAGAAAGAAAATAAACAAGAAGAACGAGAAAAGAAACAAGAAGAGAGACTACAGCAGTGGCAATTGGAACAAAAAAGGAAACAAGAAGTACAAATGGAAAACATTAGTAAATTTAAAAGCGAATTAGATACGTTAAAGGATGATCTATTGTCTTTTACACAAGGAGGATACATTGACCATCGACTTAATCAGCCCCAGACAATGGCAAGCCCCTTACAGAGCCCGCAGCTAAACCCTAATGCAGACATATTCAGTCCCATTAGAAGTCACATCCTAGATATGAATGTTAGTAATAGGAGTGATCCAGTGCGAAGGAAGCCACAGGAATATGATGGGAAAGCACCGTGAGAAGCACATAGAGCACAGTTTGAGCTACTGGCAGAGATGAATGGATGGACAGAGGAGCAGAAAGCTGTATATCTGGCAACGAGCTTGAAGGGACAACCACTGGAAATACTTGGACAGTTGACAGCAGCCGACAGATACAACTATAGAGCACTGGTAGAGGCTCTGGAACTCATGTACGGAACCCAAAATCAGTCAGAAGTCTACAGGGCTAGGTTTAGGACGAGAATCCGTGCTAAAGGGGAGAGCCTGCAAGAACTGGCACAGGACTTGGAGAGCATGGCACACAAGGCCTACCCAAATGCACCACCCAATCTCCTTAAATTGTTGCTGAGGGATCAGTTCGTAGATGCCAGATACAAGTGAAGCAAGCACACCCCTCTACCATGCAGGGTGCAATGGCCAGAGCTCTCGAATTTGAATCCTACGTTAAGTCCAGCACAGAGGTACCGAGGTTGGTACAGTCATCTGGATTCAAGGCCAGAAAAGGTCAGCTTTCAGAGAGGTTTGAGGGACTTTGCTGGCACTTTAATAAACCTGGGCACAAAAGAGCTCAATGCAGGAAGTTTCAACACACGGCAGGTGCCA
>NW_013668993.1:30261-31188 GCF_000517525.1 Limulus polyphemus
ATTCAAACTTGAAAACGTCTGCTGATTCGATGAAGTTAACTTATGATAAGAGAGCTACTGAAGTCAGCTTTGAACCAGGAGACAAGGTGTGGTTGTATAATCCCAGGAAGACCAAACGGAAGTCTCCTAAGTTGTCTTCTCCATGGGAAGGCCCATATGACATAGTGGATCGTCTCTCAGACATGACTTTCCGGGTAAAATGTGGTCGGCGAGGTAAGCCAAAAGTGGTGCATGCCAACAGGCTTTGGCGTTATCACGGTCCAGGACATTTCAGTTGGGACGAAGTGGACAACAGAACAAATGACTCTGCTAAAGACGTGCCACGTGAAGAAGCCACCGTCGAAGAAGAAACTCTACTCAGTTTTGAGAAGGGAAACTGTGAAGCTTTTGATGAAGTTACTACCACTGGTGTGACTGTTATCGACGATAGGAAATTTCCTGATGAAGCAGATGAACCCCATATGAAGCAGAAGCCAACGAGATGGAGACCAGTACGGAAGAAGATACGTCCCGTAAAATTAAGAGACTTTGTTGAATTGTAATTTTGTGATTGTAATTCTGTACATTTAATTAAGTTATTGTTAATTGTTATTGGGTTATTGTAAGTGGGTATTGTTTGGGACGAACAATACTAAGCAGGGGGCAGTGTTGCATCAGCGAGGTCACGCCACTGTTCTCTCGAACCTTCGTGAATTGTCGGGAGATTACTAGATATAGTGTTAGTCTTGTATATATATAAGAGTCCCGTCACGTTGTCACCAAATGTGTGTAGGTAGTGAGTAATTGAACTGCAGTCAGAAAGTATTGTTGAAGTTAACGTTCGTTGTTAAAACGTTTGTTATAGACCGACTGTTGAAAATAAGTGTATCGCAAAGTTATATTCAGAAAGAATAAACCAGTTTTATTTGTTGTTTGTTTGTTTGTTTG
>NW_013668993.1:31703-43279 GCF_000517525.1 Limulus polyphemus
TGTATATATATAAGACGGTCACAACGTGACGAAAAACAGTGTAGTGAGTAATTGAATTGCAGTCTGAGAGTATTGTTGAAGTTGAGCACGTTCGTTGTTATAGCGCGACTGTTGAAAATAAGTGTATCGGTAAAGTTATATTCAGAAAGAATAAACCAGTTTTATTAAGAAAGGACTTGTGTTGCTAAAGTTAGGGGGGAACGAAGTTGCGGAAAATCAACTAACGAACGGAGACGTAACAATATTTATTATAAATAATTTTAATTTCTATTACTATACTAATTATTTCACATTATTATCTTACTTTATGGATTTAAGACTTTTACCACAGTGTGGGTACTCAGTGTTGAGTAAAATATTTAATATATATACTTTTATTTTTTATTGTTTCTAATTTCATATTTATGTTTAATATTGTACTATAATTATCATTCTACATTTGACTAATGTCAATTATATTTTCATTATAATGATTATTATACACTGTTAGCTTACTATATGGATTTAGGACTAACCTAAGCCTCATTGTCTGTCCAAAGCTAGTGAGGTATTACAGGGATTATGGCTGAAAACAATATTAACAGTGAGAGTACCAAAGTGATAAAACAATGGATTCAAATAATTATAAATAATAATGTTTAACCACATATTTAATTTGTTCTCTTTAATCGGTATATTTTTAGTTCTGATCAACGTAAGTAGCTTGATTTGCTTAGAAGTTAAAAAAAAATTACTGAGACATACATAAAGAGCATCAAGCTATTTCATATTAAATCAAACAATGACTGGTAAATGTTAAGGAATGTGAAACCCCAATCTCAGGTTCAAAAGACAGTAATAAAAACTAAAATAGGAAGCATTTAATGAAACATTTTGCTATAACTAAACAAACACCTAGTGAAGGATAAGGTAGCAGACATACTAAGTGTTTATAGAACAGGTTGATTCCCAGGTGATCTGATGAAGAGGTATTCAACATATCAGGTGCTGACAGAATAAGGTTCACACTTACATATCCAGTGATGATTTATTCAGTATTAGATATACATGACTGTTTCATTTACTTTTATTAAGAGAATTATGATTTAGACAGTTATAAAGTGCAAGTGTTTAAGTTAGTATTTTTAGATAGATATTAAAAACAGGTTTGCTTACATAACTGTTTATGAACCATTTGTTGTGTAATTCAATTGTTGTAAATTGATGTTATGTTACTCGAACCTTCAGAATTTTTCTTGTTGCTTCAAGTGAGTATTGTTACCCCATAATGTTTCATAGTTTGTAGAAAGTTCTAGACCTCAGTCGGGCAATATATATAATATATATAAGTTAAAAGTTATGTTAAGCAAGTTCAGTTAGTAAAAGTGAAGTTAGATTGAGTGATTGTGAGTTTAGTCGTAAGGAGCAATTTCTAATTTGAGTTTCACAGCTTGTATTGTAATAACAGACACAGAGGAGAATAACTTGTCTTGTTAAAGGGTGTTTTAAAGTAATTGATCCCACCTGTGTGAACTTTGATGAAAAAGAGGCAATTATTTAAAGCTCTTAATAGAACTGTGACAACCAATAGTGTAACGAATTGTTTTACATATGTTTGACTTGTTTTGAATATATTATTCAAAGTATTATATAAGTATTCAGCACATCAAGTGTTGACAGAAAAATACTGATAGCTACAAATTTAGTAATGATTAAGTATTCAGCACATTGAGGATTGACAGAACAAGACTGATACATACACGTTTTACAGTGATGATGAAATAAGACAGCAACATTGAAGCATGAGCAATAACTTACATTCAATTACTTATGTAGATTGGTGTACTATGAAAATAAGTTATTTAAATTTTACACTAATATCATTCAGATTTTAAAAATTATAGAGCATTATCCTTTATACCCCTAGTTTCCCTTTAAGGTGATTTAATAAACTTAAAAGGAACATTACTTGATGAAGTACATGAACAGTGAGTGCACTGCCTGAGACGTTTTTGTTTTTTTAACAAACTTGGACACATCATGCCCTGTATCATTTCCTAGTTAAATTAATTAACATTAGCTTACTTAATGTTGTCTGGGCTAAGCCTATTCAGTAAGTCTTCAATGAGATCTGGTCTATACTCCAACATCAAATACGGTCCTGACAGAACATCTTCTATTGGATACATCTAGAAGGGAAGTCAAGCATGAAAACCATAATTGAAAAAGTAATAAAGACGTATACTTCAGCATCTGACAGTTTCAATGTTATACCAAAATTAGAATAAAAATGTAATGATTAAGTCAAAATATGCAATTATTGTATTTAAACATATGTTTAAATAACTAATCAGACAAGTTACTATATTTCAGTGGAATCAAACAAACTATCTTTACTTTATTATGTAGAAATTGAACTATTTCTGGTGAACACATGCAAAAAAATCAGAATGTCTATTGCAAAAAACCAGACTTATAAAAAACAGGGTGTTGTCAGAAACCTGCTGAATGTTCTACAAGAGTGCTAAAGAATTCAAACAGTAAAATTTCAGTGAAGGACATAAGTTGTCAAAACTGCAGTGAGGAGATCATCTGGTATAAGAAATGTGGCACATGGTTTCCTTGCAAGAAAAGGTACAGAAGATTAATGTAAAAAACACACTAGAGCTGTGTGGAAAAATGATGGTGAGTGAAGTTTGGTTGGGAAACATGAATTAGCTGAACTTGAGAGAAAAGTCCAGCTAAAATTATTTAAGTTGACTAATGCTTGTCAAATAATAGCTGGAAAGTCACCTTTATGAACATTGAATCTTGATAATTACTGTTGATATAATCTCTAAGGGTGTAGAACTTTCAAAGTACAACTGTTTTAGCTCAGTGTAAACTGAAACTTAAAACCGAGATAACTTTGAGGACTTGTTTAATCTAATACCAGAAAGATCTGAAACTTAAGTAACTTGAAATCTGAAAAAAAACTTATTCCAATATAATCACTAGTAGTTCTCAATTCACAATATTTTTGAGTCATTTGCCAATCCGAAAAATTTCCAGTATTTAAATTATTGTGTTTTATACATTGATTATTTCTTACTTATTATTTTTATTAATTCTAAATAACAGCAACACCTTTGTCCCCCTTTGAATTATAGGTTTTATATGCAAAATACACAGTAAAAGTATGAATATTACTAAAAACTTAAAAATTGAAAACCAAAAACAAAGTAATAACTCACATGTAACATCTCTGCTAAATCACACACAAGAGACTGTGGACGCTCTCTATCTTTGAAGCGAAACGTCATTGCAGCAATATCTCTGCACTCCTCATAGATCCATTGTTGTGGTCCTACCTTCTTCAACATGTTAATGTACTGGAAGATCAGTGTCACGATGTCATCAGTGTGTTCTATCAGGATGAAACCATTATTAAACAATCTATTTAAATATTAACATTCATATCATTAAAAAGCTTCTATTAAATCTAGTTTTTCTTCATAGTCAGTTCATTTAATGTCACTGTGACAGAAACCATCTTTTTAAGCCAGCCAGCACTTTGAGGATACATGAAAAACTTAAGAGTCAGACAATACTTTAAACTAATCTAAATAAAATTAATATTGTGATAAAGAATAATTCAGTGAAAGCAATTTAAAAATTTATTGTAAGACATCAAGCTACATATGACATAATAACATATAATTATTATTAAAAAATTCTAAGTATATTACTTATTTCACTATTTCATATTAAAACACAGTGAAATAAGTAAAAAATAACAAAACATTTATATATATGTATATATATATATATAATATAAAACTAATAATAATTTATTTGATAACATTTTAAAAGAACTTAAATTACTATGAAGTAGAGTTTGGCAACAATAAATGAAGTTAATTAAAATGAGATGTATTTGTACCACGTGAAAATTACTAATTAAATATCTGTATTTTTAACATATAATGGAAATGAAGTAACTTGTAGTACTTGAATTAATACTGTTAAAAGATATATACATATGCTAGCATGTACCAATTATATTATTATTTGACGTTAATGTAAATTAAATAATATTTGTATTGTAAATCCAGAACCTAATGATAGGTTTATTAAGTTTGTTGAATATGAATGAACACAAAATAAAAACTTAGAATAGAATGCGTCATTTTACAGAAACTAGAGCATCCACTTCTTGACCAACTCATTTCTTGTTTGTTTGTTATTAAGCTACACAATGTGCTGTATGTGCTCTGCCCACTGCAAGTATCAAAACCAAATATTTAAAGTTATAAACTATCAAACTTACTGCTGAGCCATTAGGGGTATCAACTTGTTTATTGTATCACATTATTAATGTTTTTTTACTCTAGCCTGAAGCTGTTTGTGACAGAGTCAATTAAATAATGACATATCCACTACTTTTCATTGATATGTTGATTTAACAACTTAGGTTTTATGAATTTTCTTTAAAAATGTGCATTTCTTAAATATTATTCACCTGTACATGGTTCTAATAAGCATTTTCTTCCATTCACTAATGTGAGAGAGAAATAAGTATTGTATTGGCCAAGTTATAAGGCGATGTAACAGTAAAATCAGATAGATGTGGTAATTCAAGGATAAGTCAAGCATGCAGTTACCTGATTTGTCGAAGGACAGGTATAGCAATTTATTATAGATGGAATAAAATAAATATGAATTATTATTAAGTTTAAGCAATAAATAAACACTTTAATTGCTAGAAGAATAAAGATTTGTACAGATGGAAATAACTATTGTATTGTAATATGTTTAGCTCAAATCTAAAATAAACTGTATTTAAAGATGAAATAAAGATGGCTCTCATGATCACTTGAAGCAAGAAATAAAAGCATAAAACTTCAACAGTAAATCTTGACTCCTTCACACAAAAATCAATTTCAATCAGAAAAGTGGGTCACAAGACTCTGACAATATCTCTATTCCATGTCACAATCATAAAGCAGGTCTTTATACACTAGGTAGCTTCTGTTATTGGACACTGTTATAAAAAGTAAAACCTCATGCTGAATTTAAAATGTCCTTGACTAAATTTAAGATATTCAGCATTAGAACTGAGAGGTGTTTTTTTTTTTTTACACAGTTAATATATTTGTCTTAATCAGAGCAGTTAAATTAAAATTATTTACCACTATTAATAATAGACAAGTTACTTTCTTTATAAAGATATCACTGTATTAATTCCTGCGAATTAAGAACCTTACCAATGCCTTCTTCTGTTAATTCCATACTGACAACGAAAAAAGAAAATCCTTTCGCTTTATTCTCGTAACCTGCTTCTAAACAATTTGCCCATCCTAACAAAGTAAAATAACTTAATGGTTATAAAATAATGTATTTGGCTTGAAGAAATACACAAATAAAAAAGAAAGGTATTGAACTTAAAGAGTCAGTCATTTTTCACTAGAGAAGTAAAAAGAAATCTTACACTAAAAAATTTTAAATTTTTTTATCAATTCTAGAAAAGGTGTTTTTTATGGAAAATGAAACTTTTATGTGTAATATTCGTTTAAAATTTACACAGTCATGTGGTAGTTCTCTTAATGTAAAATTAGGTAAATGAAAAATAAACATCAATCAAATGAAAATAGTTACCAAACTGTTAGATATACAAGACTATTTAGTTTAAGAGTTATATAATATTTAATGACTATTCAGTTTTCATAACAAGAGTGTTAAATGTTGATTATTTTAAAAGCGATAGTTATGATAAGTTTCATTACATGACTCAGTACATTGTTTATGCAGTTTAATTGTTGCACTGGGCTTTTGTAATGTTGTTGACATTGTCTAACTCGAAGCTTCTAAGTCTTTCTTCTTATGTGAATATTCTTGTCACTAGAGGGCTAGATATTTCTAATTTTTCTGTCATGTGTTTTAAATGTGTGCAGATACAGAGAACAAGCAAGAAGTTAAAGTGAGTTAGAAAAAGTGAAGTTAGTGAAAATGAAGTTAGACTGCATGATTGTTAGTTTAGCCATAATGGGCGATATCTGAAATGAGTTTCACAGTTTAACAGAGATAAAGGAGAATAATTTATGTTGTCAAAGGGTGTTCTAAAGTAACTGAACCCACTTGTGTGGACTTTAATGAAAAGAGACAATTATTTAAAATTCTGGATACAACTGTTGTAACTCATGGGGTAACTAAGTGAATTTATCACAGATTGTATAGTAAGAAACAATGTTGAGAAAAATAATTTGTCTTGTCAATTGGGTTTTAAGGTAATTGAACCAGCTTGTGTGGACTTTTAACAAGAAAAGAGAAATATTTATAGTTTTAGATTTAGCTGTGATATCTCATAGTGTAAAGAATTTTTGTACATACGTTTGACTTGTATTGAATATATTATTTTAAAACAAGTGGATTGTGTGCTGTCAATTTATTGTTCAGATTCATCGCCAACACATCACAGACACCTATTGTAAAATAGTCTGCAGCCCTATAAACTTGACACATCCATACCTCTAGATTTCAGTTCTGACAAAAGACTACCTGGTCCCTCGTGTCCAATCAAATGGCCTAAATATGAAACATGCTGCAAACAAGAACACAATTTAAAGAAATTTTTAAGACAAAGTTTTCTCAACATCCAGTAACATGCCAAATAAAAAATACAGGATCTTCAATAGGTATAATGTATAAATTAAAATTTTAGGTATTTCCACTGTTTAAGTTTGAATTTCAAATTAAAATTCTGACTTGTACAAAAAATGTTAAGGAGTTAAGTGAATAAAACTGAACATGATATTACACAAACAAAATCAATATATCAATATAATTAGCAAAACAAACATTATCTACAATTAACATGTATTTTGAAACAAATTAAAGATTAAGATCATATACACACACACACACACAGTAGTGGCATGATATCTTACAGTCAAAAGGTTAGAGATAAAAGTTCATTGAAATATTTTTACAGTACCTGGAAAACGAATGCTAGAAAACCTAATTTTATCATATGCTACTTTTGGTGCAGAAGTAATTAAATACCATTAGGGATATAAATCATGGGTTAGTATTGAATTAAATCAAGATCGAGGAAGAAAACGTGAATAAAAAGGCTACATAGGATTATAAAACAACTCACTCTTAAATAAAGTGGTATCATTAGAACTTTTTCTACAATTTACTTTTTTCATCTTCCAATACTAATGGGGTTTTCAACCCTGGTATGGCTTAATGATTAAGATGCTTGACTGACAATCTGAGGGTTGCAGGTTAAAATCCCCACCACTGAATGTGCTCACCCTTTAGGGTTGCTTTCAGGACCAGCCACTCAAGTGTAAAACTTCTTGGCTAATACAAACTATCTGAGCAGCCAATTCCAAAACTAGATGGGATTCAGGTCGAATGATGAAGAAGACTAATGTGATTTTCATTACGTACAAAAACAGTCAAGTCAGTTTAGTTATTACATTTAAATTCTATTAAGAAATCAAATTTAAACAAATCATTCATTACGCTTTAATAGAATGTAATTAAAATAATTCACGTAAAAAATAAAGTGATAAATCATAAAAATAAAATTCATATTTTTTGGTACTTTGGCACTTTTTTTTTACTAGAAACCTCTTAAGAAGGAATTGATAACAGTTCTTCAGAAACAATATTCAAATAAAATACTCACATCTACCTTATAATACTGCTGAAGATCTGCAACAGGGAATGAGAGATGCAACTCCCTAATATCTTGAACTGGAACAACACTGGTTTGGAGCTAAATATAACAAAACGTTGAAAGATAAATATTGGTATCAGAATATAAAAACATCGTGATTAACAAGATTACTAACCTTAACATTGGTAATCAAGGTTATAAAATCATTACTCCATTCTTTTCATCAGGACTCCCTGAATAAAATATGCTCTTGTAATAAGTTATCTATGAAGAACAGTAAGAGCTAATTGAATTTATTAAATAATCATTTCAAAACCAATTTTCTTTGATTCCTTACAACTCAACAAAATGTTAATTCATCATCAGGGAAAGAGATTGTAAGTAGGAAAGCAATGTTATATGACCATTCACAAATTCATATAATTTTACACTCAAACTGTTTAATCACAATGTTTATGAATTCTATTGCACAAGAAAATGAATTTTCACATAATAGTATACAAGGATTATCCCTACACTGCAAATAATAGCTTTATTTATATTTGCTTAATTGATAGCTTTTCATTGCTACATTTTGATAAAATTTTGAGAGGGAAAAAATTATGAATCTCAACACAGAGTCAAAATTCACAATATGTAAACACAAGAATTAACATACAGCATAAATACAAAAATTAACATAAACCAATTGACTGAAAATTAGTGTTCTTTATGAAATACATCAATTAAAATGTAATAAAAATTGACAAATTAACTTTCACAAAAAACTGAACTTTGTTCCATATTCTAGTGAAGATTCAGTTTGACAAATTTTTGGCCTGTCTGGATAAGTTATGGTTTCAGTGCAAAAGCCGATAAAATATTGCAAAACTCATAGGCATAAAAATTGATATAAAAACAATCCAAAAACATCTGCATTTAACTTGTTTTTATAAGAAAATGGTTAAGTCAATGTTTTTTTTCTGGGAAAAAAGATTTCAGAACTCTCCTATATTTTCTACAACCTTTTCCAGCTGTTACTCCATCCCCCAAATGAAAAAAAAAAAGAGTCCCTCTTATGTTGGTTAAAAATCTGTCATGTAACAAACAAAGAATAAAATACCAATGAATATTATAAAATTTCTTTAATAGTATTTAGTTGGCAATAACACAGTTGATTATGTGAGTACTATATGTACAGTACTTAGTTGACGGTAACACAGTTGATGATATGAGTACTATATGTATAGAACTTAGTTAGCGGTAACACAGTTGATGATATGAGTACTATATGTTAATATTATTAGGCTGTTGAACATTTATGACATTGTCAGGTTGTTGAACATTTATGGTATTGTTTCTTGATAGACCACATTTTCCTTCAAAAGAGAACAGAATGAACACTAGTAAGCAAGTATTGGTGTCTATGATGAACTAACTTGTGTAACACTAGTAAGTAGGTATTTGTGTCTATGATGAACTAACTTGTGTAACACTAGCAAGTAAGTATTTGTGATGAACTAACTTGTGTAACACTAGTAAGTAGGTATTTGTGTCTATGATGAACTAACTTGTGTAACACTAGTAAGCAGGTATTTGTGTCTATGATGAACTAACTTGTGTAACACTAGCAAGTAAGTATTTATGTCTATGATGAACTAACTTCTATAATACTAGTAAGCAGGTATTTGTGTCTATGATGAACTAACTTGTGTAACACTAGCAAGCAGGTATTTGTGTCTATGATGAACTAACTTGTGAACACTAGTAAGCAGGTATTTATGTCTATGATGAACTAACTTGTGGAACACTAGTAAGCAGGTATTTATGTCTATGATGAACTAACTTGTGGAACACTAGCAAGTAGGTATTTGTGTCTATGATATAATGTTCAACAACCTGACAATATTATAAATGTTCAACAAACTGACAGTATCATAAATGTTCAACAACCTGACAATATTATAAATGTTCAGCAAACTTGGTAAATGAATTAATCAGTAAAATTATTTTTAATATGCTCCCTTTCTGTTTAGTCACTAATTGGTTAGTGACCTTAGCCTTCCAATAACAATGGCCCTAAACATTCTTATCCAAAGATATATAACTCCATTGTTTTCAACTGTTTACAACAGCTAGATCTTTTCCTACCTTTAATTGTTCTGGTCCATAAGGATGTTCTAACCACTCAGGAACTGTGACATTCTTGTTCTCCACATCACAAAACAAGGGTACTGTCATTTCAATTAACTCATCTAAAGACTCTGAAATCAAGTTTACAACATTTAATGTAAGTCTGGAAACAAGTAAAGTAACAACATTGTTTTAATGAAGCCCCCCAGTGACTCAGCAGTAAGTCTGAAGACTTATAAAGATAAAATTCATGTTTAGATATTCGTGGTTAGCAGAGAACATAAAGTCAATTGTGGAGCTTTGAACTTAACAACAAGAAAAATAGGTAATCAAGAAATATATGTTTCCTCTTCTACCTATTAATAAAATATACTAGCAAATCTCATTAAGGCTAAACTAATGAATTTATTTCAGTATCCTTTTAATTGGTGGTTCTCTAATGAAATCAAAGCTGCTTCATTAGCAATTTATTTCAATACTTTGCAAAGGTTGGTTATTCACTGTAACCTTATTAACACATGACTTCATGAAAGTTCTTTTGTCATGGTGGTTATGTACACGCACCACATTATTGAAGTATCTTGTAAAGCTGTTCATGGTGATTATGTACATGCACCACATTATTGAAGTATCTTGTAAAGCTCTTCTGTCATGGTGGTTATGCACACGCACCATATTATTGAAGTATCTTGTAAATCTGATCTGTCATGGTGATTACGTATATGCACCACATTACTGAGTATCTTGTAAATCTGTTCTGTCATGGTGGTTATGTACACGCACAACATTATTTAAGTATCTTGTAAAGCTGTTCTGTCATGGTGGTTATGTATATGCACCACATAATTGAAGTATCTTGTAAAGCTCTTCTGTCATGGTGGTTATGCACACGCACCATATTATTGAAGTATCTTGTAAATCTATTCTGTCATGGTGATTACGTATATGCACCACATTACTGAGTATCTTGTAAATCTGTTCTGTCATGGTGGTTATGTACACGCACAACATTATTTAAGTATCTTGTAAAGCTGTTCTGTCATGGTGGTTATGTATATGCACCACATAATTGAAGTATCTTGTAAATCTGTTCTGTCATGGTGGTTATGTACATGCACCACATTATTGAAGTATTGTTGCGTCAGCGAGGTCACGTGACTAGCGTCACGCCACCTGCTTTCTAGAACTATCCAGTTACTTCGGGAGTGCTCTAGCATTTACTAGATTGGGGGGTGGTCTGGTATATATAAGATGGTCACGGCGTGACGTGAGATTATGTGTGTAGGTAGTGAGTAATTGATCTGCAGTCACAAGGTATTGTTGAAGTTAACATTCGTTCGTTATAGTGTTTGTTTTAGCGCGAATATTGAAATTAAGTGTATCGTAAAGTTATATTCCGAAAGAATAAACCAGTTTTATTAAGTAAGGACTTGTGTCGCTAAAGTTTCGTCGGAACGAAGTTACAAAAAATTAATTAACAAACGGAGACGTAACAAATTGGTATCAGAAGTGGGATAAAAAAGAAAATGGAAACGAGAAGCGGCAAATAAAACTACAGCCTAGCAGACTTAATGGCAGCAATACAAGAACAGCAAAAGAAACAAGAAGAGAGACAACAGCAGTTGCAAGAAAACCTGCAACAATGACAGCTCGAACAACAAAATAAACACGAAAAGAAACAAGAAGAACGAGAAATTAAACAAGAAGAGAGGTTACAGCAGTTATTAAAGGAAAAAGAAAAGAAACAAGAAGAGAAATTACGGCAGTTGTTAGAGGAAAAAGAAAAGAAACAAGAAGAGAAATTACAGCAACGGTT
>NW_013668993.1:44239-44878 GCF_000517525.1 Limulus polyphemus
GGACATCTCGGAATTAGGAAGACATTGAGTCACCTACGACAAAGATTTTACTGAATAGGTATGAGGCGAGATGTGGAAGAATGGTGCAGGACATGCAGTACATGTAGTGCTAAAAGGGGACCCAAGCATAAGGGACGCCCACCTTATGAAGAGTTGCCTGTGAATATGTCAGAGTTTGTGAAAGTGTTATCGGAAAGGATGGGTGATATTCACCATCAAGTGCCTTCAAACTTGAAAACGTCTGCTGATTCGATGAAGTTAACTTATGATAAGAGATCTACTGAAGTCAGCTTTGAACCAGAAGACAAGGTGTGGTTGTATAATCCCAGGAAGACCAAACGGAAGTCTCCTAAGTTGTCTTCTCCATGGGAAGGCCCATATGACATAGTGGATCGTCTCTCAGACGTGACTTTCCAGATAAAATGTGGTCGGCGATGTAAACCAAAAGTGGTGCATGCCAACAGGCTTTGGCGTTATCACGGTCCAGGACATTTCAGTTGGGATGAAGTGGACAACAGAACAAATTAACGCTGCTGAAGACGTGCCACCTGAAGAAGCCACCGTCAAAGAAAAAACTACTGCTCAGTTTTGTAGAAGGGAAACGATGAAGCTCTTGATGAAGTTACTACCACTGATGTG
>NW_013668993.1:45091-60378 GCF_000517525.1 Limulus polyphemus
TGTTTGTTTTAGTGCGAATATTGAAATTAAGTGTATCGTAAAGTTATATTCGGAAAGAATAAACCAGTTTTATTAAGTTAGGACTTGTGTCACTAAAGTTTCATCAGAACGAAGTTACGAAAAATTAATTAACAAACGGAGACGTAGCAGTATCTTGTAAAGCTGTTCTGTCATGGTGGTTATGCACACGCACCATATTATTGAAGTATCTTGTAAATCTGTTCTGTCATGGTGATTACGTACATGCACCACATTACTGAGTATCTTGTAAATCTGTTCTGTCATGGTGGTTATGTACACGCACCACATTATTGAAGTATCTTGTAAAGCTGTTCTGTCATGGTGGTTATGTACACGCACAACATTATTTAAGTATCTTGTAAATCTATTCTGTCATGGTGGTTATGTACATGCACCACATTATTGAAGTATCTTTTAAAGCTGTTCATGGTGGTTATGTACATGCACCACATTATTGAAGTATCTTGTAAAGCTGTTCATGGTGATTATGTACATGCACCACATTATTGAAGTATCTTGTAAATCTGTTCTGTCATCGTGGTTATGTACACGCACAACATTATTTAAGTATCTTGTAAAGCTGTTCTGTCATGGTGGTTATGTGCACACACCACATTATTTAAGTATCTTGTAAATCTGTTCTGTCATGGTGATTACGTACATGCACCACATTACTGAGTATCTTGTAAATCTGTTCTGTCATGGAGGTTATGTACATGCACCACATTATTGAAGTATCTTGTAAATCTGTTCTGTCATACTTTTGTTATTCTTACACAATCTATGTAGACATGGTAGAGCAACTATAACATAAAAGCATTAACTTTAAATCTTTGATATTATCAATATATCTAGGGAATATTTATAGGCAGATAAACAGATTAATAATATTAGTGATTTCGAGTATGACATTAAAAGTATAAACATTACATGAAATTATTAAAATTGAGACTTACAGGCTTTTATAATTCAGAACTTCTTCAATGATTTGATAGTCTTAATAGTTAAAAATTACAAAAGTATAAAACAAGCATTTCTTTTTGTACACTAATAACATTAATTAATTTGGCAAGCTATGATAACAGAAGGAAAGGTTAAACAAAGTGGAAGTTCGGCTCAAAATTGAGTGCACAAGTTAAAAGACAGAGGTTAAGTACAGAAGTAGGTACTGTATAATAAACTGGCTATTTTGACTTAGCATCCATAGTCGTAAGGACCGAAAACTGACATATGCCAGTATCACAAGAGGTATCATTTGTAATTTAAACTCACAAATTAATCCTCTTATAAGAGTTTCTAAAATTTGCAAAAAAAATAAAAAAACACTTAACCATTTCAATTATGTAGATTGAAGAACTTTGTATCTTTTTCCCATGCAAAATGCTAGGAATTGACAATAGTGCATGAACCAAACCATTAGTATTTTTATGTGTTCTATAAGTAAGGTATACTCTATTCTTTCTTTACATTAAACACAAAATTCATTCAATTATGTAGAAAATTCAACAATAGTCTTGCTAAAGATAATAGGTTTCAAGACTATCACAACTTCTTTAAAATTTTTAATTTGACACTTTTATTCCTTAGAATTTTGTTTGAGGTAATAGCACACAGCTTTAATGTATTGACCTTCACTGGTTTTACCAACCATTAGTTAGTTAAAGTTATTATTTTATATAGTTAATATCAGCTAAGTTTGTTATTAAATCACTAATTTACATTAGTTGTTGTACATACAATATCTTATTGTTGTAGAATTTTCACATCAACATTCGTCTTGTTTGTGAAATGGAAAAGTTGATGCTATTAATCTGACTTGGTTTAAACTAAAACATAAGGGTTTAATTGAGACAGTTAATTCTAATCTTTATAAGTAAGAATAGAAGAACAGTATATTTAATTAACTATACTCATTACGAGGTTGATTTTTAGTTTTGGTTTATGTAACTAGCTTGCTTCATTCCTAACTTAATATTACTATCTTAGAATAAGCTTTTTACAAACTATGCTTTATCCTAATTTTTCAAAATGTTAAAATTTCAGTGAAAACACTTTTAAATTAATAAGTTTATAATATAAATGCATTATACAATTAACAGATACATTATGTTCACTTTTTTTTTATTACCAAAGAAAACAAAATCTAGCATAAATAACAAACATACCAAAGGTAGATTTAACTTACCTTTACCTATAACACATAGAGCCATAATGTTGGCTGAATACCATTTCTCATGGAACTTCAAAAGCTCTTCTCTTACATCAATATTTTGAGACTTTGGGATCTCTTCTAATGTCTCTTTGTTTCCTGAAAAAATATATCAAAAACACACAGAATTAGATGAAATATGTGAGTAGTAATAATATTGTATACAAATAAGTTCTGAAGATTCTTAAAAACATCTCTATAGATTTTCTTCTATACAAAGATGGTAGAACTCAAACCACTCAATTCGACAACAGTTTTCTGTCACCAACTCTTCAGAAGATTCAACAGTACAGAAAAGGGAAGTTATTCTAGGCTTATAAAACTAAATGATCACTAACAAGATTTGTTTTACATGTTCGGATAAAATGAAATATTGAACTGGGACAGAGTCTGATATTTTATGAGGAAAAAAATAAAAGAGAGGTCAGATATTAAGGTAAACATCATAACAAATAATGTGATTACTGAAAAATATGGAATTTTATAAAAAATGCTGTTGTTTAGGATGTTAAAAAGTGATCATTTTAATTACTTCAAATGTTCATGATGAATGAATTACTAGAAATTACAAAATAATCACCTGTTCCAAATTTACTGAAGTCATGTTTTGGATTTCCAAGGGATTTTTCCAACTGGTCTAAATGCCACACATCCTCTTGCAAGTTTTTTTCATGCTCAGAGTTAACAGCATTGACTTCTCGACATGTAGCACTTTCGGTAAAGAGTGGTCCAACAAAAAACTGAGAAAACCTAAAAAAATGGATAAAAGTATTATTTGTGCTGTCTTTTTTGTTTGATTACCTACACTTTATGAAGAAATAGAGAAGTCACTATAACAAAAGTTATGTTAGTCACCAATGTTAGTCCAGACACTTCAACCTTCAGACTTACTGGAAGTATTACACAAGACAATATTGTTTGAGAATGTTTCTTATTCCATAATTTTACACAGCATGTTTTTACAAAGAAAAATTGCTAGCAATTTATATGCTGAAATCTTTTGGTTAAGTTGTGGTCTCTAATCATGATTTTTTGTTTGTTTGTTTGTTGTTAAGCACAAAACTGCACAATGGGCTATCTGTGTTGTGTCTACAAAAGATATCAAGATCTGGTATTTAGCATTATAAGCCACTGAGCCATTGACGGGGGGGGGGGGGGGCTCTACTTATCTAACCTATATAAACAGCAGTGTGTGCCACATCAAGCTTGATTCTCGATATAGGAGGAGTCATAAAAGGCAAAATGCATTTATCCAGAAGTGTACTTTGAAGTGTAGTGAGTGTTGATATAATAAGCTTAAAGTAAAGATGTAGTGTGTGATCATCTAGCTTAGAGCCAAGTGCATTAAATTTATCATGAAAGTAAAAATATCGATTCAATTTTAAACTTAAATTGTTTCTGAATTAAGCTATTTTCTGTTATATTATCAATGTTTTCAATAAAAAAACAAACAACTTTAATCAACAGAGATTCTCAATTGAAAAAAATAACAAATATTTTTCTAATATTATTGTATATACATTTACTTTTATACTTTCAGTACATAGACTAACAACAATACTAGGTTATACTTTTGTTGCTAAACAACATGAAATCAAAGCCATTGTTGGAAAGTAGTGTTACCAAAATGCACTGACTTTTCTACATATCAGAAGTTGTTAATCTAACTGATTTTTACCATTAATTATTCTATGAATACGCCACAAATTCATTTCATGAATGATCGTAATTTTGGTTGGCTCACAAAGTAATTTACTGATGTTTGACTGCCTCAATTGCACTTTTCTGCCTATTTGTTGATAAAGCTTGATTTTTGCTAAATATATTTGATTCAGTTATCTATGAAATGTGAGGTTAGGGTATACTAATGTGGTGGAGGTGTTAGTTAAACAATAACGAACTCACAGATGAACTACCAAAGAACTGTCACACCTACTGAATGTTTTACCTCAAGTACATTTCTTGCACTATGATGTTACACATAGCATCTTTATACAATAACAAACTGCCAAACTAGCAAAAAGTGAGTATGGGCAATGAAACATAGTGATATAACCCATATTTCATATAACCCATGTGGCACAATGTTAATGTTGCTACCACGGTAACACAGAAAAATAACACCAAATGTTAAAATCATACAGAAAATTACAAGAAAGCTAACATCTACGTCTCATTTGTACTGACCATATTAACAACTGACTTTTGATATTACTGAAATATCACATGTTATATTTTAAAACACAAATATCTCACTGTAATCATTTTTAATTAGTTCCCATCAAGTCTCAGTTTTATGATTCTACACTATACCATGTATGGAATCTGCTCAAAACATTAAATCATACATAAAACATACATTGTTAAAACAGGTGACATTAACAATGTTTTAGATATAGATATATGGTTATTAGATCATCAATCTTGCTGTCTATTTCTGAAAAGAACAAAAATGTTCTCAGACCATCTTTTAAATTTGTACTTACATGATAGGTACTGATGTAAAAAAAACAAGAAAGAATGGTTATTAAGTATCTTAACATTCTGTACTTAGGGTTATTTTAATTCCTTACATAATCTGCTAAATTGTTACTCTTATTCTTACACTAGCAGAGACAGTTTTGGCTGGTGGAAATCAAGTTACAAAATTCTACAAAGATTACCTGTCGAGAGCTCCTTGCAAAAACTCCGGAGCCACATCAAAATAGAAGTTGGTATGTTGTGTGCTTGTGAATGCATTATCATTTCCACCATGTTGGTTTAAAAACTATAAAATATTACATATATAAAGTCATATTTATATAATTATTAGGAATGTCAAATTTTAGAATAGAAAAGACAAAATCACATACAAGTGTACATCTGAAACCAATAGATAAAAAGTTATAATTGAAAGTATATTTTCAGAAAAAACAACAAAAAACTAAAAAGTCTGAAAAATACTGCAAGCTTCTTCAGTAAAATTATGAGTCACAAGGTAAAACCTCAAGTATCTGTTTCAGTGCAAAAAGTGAAATTACAAAACATTTACGTACTAAAATTAAGAAAATGTATTATCTACTGTCTCTACTTTTTACATCCAAATGATAAGTTTCTTTTATTTTTCAGTAAAGCTGCAAAATGTCTACCTGCACTAGCCATCTTTAATTTTGAATTGATAGAGTAGAGGGAAAGCAGCTGTTCAACAAAACCATCAACAACTCTCAGGATACTCTTATCTGTCCAAATAATGGGATTTAAACATTTCTCTTACAGTGTGTTCCTGGTCCCAAAGTGTGGAGTATATTTTGTGTTAATGGCATGCAATCCATAAGCCCTTATATTCACAGTCTGGGCATTTTAACCACTATGCCACACCAAGCCTCAATTGCAATTAAAAACATATTTACATTGAATGCAATGATAACTGTTTTGCATGAAACATGTTTAAACAAATCTTGTCCATATTTTCAGATGAACTTAAAGGAGACTTTCTGTATTTCAAATTAATTATAATAGAGTAACTCCTGTTGCTTTTTCCTAAGAATATTTCAGTCCTGAAATTATTACACTTTGGATTTTACTTTTTCCTAACAATATTCTAGTCCTGAAGTTATCACACTTTGGATTTTTCTTTTTCCTAACAATATTCTAGTCCTGAAGTTATCCCACTTTGAATTTTACTCTTTCCTAACAATATTCTAGTCCTGAAGTTATCATACTTTGGATTTTACTCTTTCCTAACAAAATTCTAGTCCAGAAGTTATCACATTTTAGTTTTTCTTTTTCCTAACAAAATTCTAGTCCAGAAGTTATCACACTTTAGATTTTTCTTGTTCCTAACAATATTCTAGTCTTGAAGTTATCACACTTTAGATTTTTCTTGTTCCTAACAATATTCTAGTCCTGAAGTTATCACACTTTAGATTTTTCTTGTTCTTAACAATATTCTAGTCCTGAAGTTATCACACTTTAGATTTTTCTTGTTCCTAACAATATTCTAGTCCTGAAGTTATCACACTTTGGATTTTTCTTGTTCCTAACAATATTCTAGTCCTGAAGTTACCACACTTTGAATTTTACTTTTTCTTAACAATATCCAAGTTCTGAAGTTATCACAATTTGGATTTTAATCTTTCCTAACAATCTTCCAGTCCTGAAGTTATCACACTTTGGATTTTACTCTTTCCTAACAATATTCTAGTCCAGAAGTTATCACACTTTGGATTTTACTTTTTCTTAACAATCTTCCAGTCCTGAAGTTATCACACTTTGGATTTTACTCTTTCCTAACAATATTTTAGTTCAGAAGTTATCACACTTTGGATTTTACTCTTTCCTAACAAAATTCTAGTCCTGAAGTTATCACACTTTGGATTTTACTTGTTGTTAACAATATCCCAGTCTTGAAGTTATCAAACTGTGGATTATTATGATTATTTAAAGTTGAGCTAGTTTCAAAAAAATAAGTGTCATATATTCCTAATAAAGCTAATAAACTTTATGACTCTGAACTTATATTTTTCTTTTGATACTGTAACTATATAGATACCCATGTTCAAATAAAACTGTTCATTTCATTCAATTGTTCAACTTCTAAATATAAAGATAAGTCAAGAATCTTTGTTTTTCCACTCAACACTGAAGATTTTAGTATTCAGTAGCTAATGTTCTTACAGAAATTGCCCATAACCAAGTGCAATGTCAAACACTCCATGAAGCAAAACAGATTGAATGTTAGAAGTTTTCTTTTCTTCTTAAAAAATAATAATTTTGTTTTGTGTAAACACATGAATTTAATACATTAATATAGATTATTATGAGTGGGGACCCATGCAAAATAAACTAAATTTGTACAGAAAAAGACAGAAAGTTACTTTCACATAAATAATATATATGTAAAAAGCAAAAACATTCCCCTGGATAAAAATGTTACATATTTTTCACCACAGAAGAGAATAATCAATGTAACTTATACAGGCAGCTTTACGCTAATAAACAAACTTGTATATATATATATATATATATATTCTTACTAAACATTTGTATTTCTTTTGATCAATATTTTCATTATTTCATGTTCATATTTTGGATAAAACTTAAAGAATCGAAGGTCACATACATTTTATACATGACAATACCACATTAATGTTATATTGTTAATGATAAAGCTAAATGTACTTACTCCACTGAACTCATTTTCTGAGGGGTACTGAAAAAACAAAACAAAAGTTTAGGTAAAAATTATCACCTGTTTTCTTAATGACATTTAAGTGATGCATTTTTATTTAATTTTCTTATAGTTTTAGTAAAGAGTTCGACATATCTTTTCCTCTGTAAATAATTTTTAATTGCTTTACTTAAACTTGTACATGATTTTCTCTGAGCTCTATCAACAGTACTAACGTTGCTTATGATATTGGATCAAGGGATCTTTTTATGCATGTATATCACACAAATACAAGTATATTACACTGATACAAGTATATCACGCAGATATATGGATAGAACCCTGATGCAGGCATATCACACTGATACAGGTATATCAAACCAATTAAGGTACATGACAGAGGTATCATTACATAACACCAATATAGGTATATCACACAGATACAGCTATATCACACCAATAAAGGTATATGACAGAGGTATCATTATATAACACCAATATAGGTATATCACACCAATAAAGGTATACGACACAGATACAGCTATATCACACCAATAAAGGTATATGACAGAGGTATCATTATATAACACCAATATAGGTATATCACACCAATAAAGGTATATGACAGAGGTATTGCTATATAATACCAATACAGGTAATCACTCTGATATAGATATATCAAACAAATAAAGGTATATGACAGGGGTATCATTATATAACACCAATACAGGTATACCACACAGATAAAGATATATCACACCAATAAAGGTATATCAAATCAAAAAGGTATATGACAGAAGTATCACTACATCACACCAATACAGTATACGTAAAGACTTTCTTCAGTCGCATTTGTAAATAGCAGGTGATTTTAATTTAAAGACTTTCTTCAGTCACATTTGTAAATAGTAAGTGATTTTAATTTAAAGACTTTCTCAGTCGCATTTGTAAATAGTAGGTGATTTTAATTTAAAGACTTCCTTCAGTCACATTTGTAAATAGTAGGTGATTTTAATTTAAAGACTTCCTTCAGTCACATTTGTAAATAGTAGGTGATTTTAATTTAAAGACTTTCTTCAGTTGCATTTGTAAATTGTAGATGATTTTACAATTTTAAATGAACAGAACTGCAACAGAAAGGGAGTCATAATTAATTAATTAACTCAACTAACTAACTAACATTTTAAGGTAGGCATTTAACTGCAGCAACTTTTAAGCATGAAGCAGCTCTAAATATATTGTATAGATCTGATTTGTTGGTTAAGTCTACCTACCAGCGATATGTAAATTCAAACTTAAAGACTTCTGTATACTTCATAAACAAAGAAACTACTTACTTACTTACTTATTAGTTGGTAGGTATTTTGGTTACATCTACCAATTCCTGAACGGTCAGAAATGGTTGTTTCTCTTCACCCCACATGCAGAATTAGGTTTAATAACTAGAGGTTAGGGGTTTACATCGAAACTACAAACATCCAACTATTATCAAATTTCAAACATGGAAAGTTCAGAGGACTATGATGTGATGATATTGTTACGACGGCGGAAGTCATGTGACGCTGGTAACACATCATGAGTTTCTAAAAGGATCATGACTGTTCCTGGCAACTCTAGTGTTTGCCAGACGCCCTCTATTTTTGTATATAAGCCCGGCAAATAAAGCAGAGAAGAGGAGTGACGGCACAGATAATTGCAGATAGACAGATAATTGAGTCAGGTGAGTAATAGTGACTGTAAGTGACTGTGCGTGAATCGTTGTGAATTATAGCGTGTGTTTAAGTTAAAGTGACTGCGGAAATTAAGTGTATTGCAAAGTTGTATTGAGAAAGAATAAACTACTTTTATTTAAGAAAGGACTTGTATCGCTGAAGTTCCTCGGAAAGAATTTTTATGGGAAATTGACAAACGACCAGAGACGTAACAATATTATTATTTCATTTATTACCTTTTATACCATTTTAAATTGCATATACATTATTTGAATTCATTATCACTTCCCTGATGTTTAACAAGATTTTAATTTCATATATTGCTGATAGATAGACTTAACCAACAATCAGGTTTATATGATATTGTTTATGTGCACCTTAGAAACAGCATGAATATAATCTTGTGATTTTCTCACATGACTGATTTCAATTCATTAAACATTTTTTCATTTAGAGCTGTAATTCCACCTGACAAAGAGTTCTTTAAAGAGCTTGTGGGTTACTAAAATCATATATTTTAAAGTGATTTTTAACACCCTTTGTTCTCCTGAAGAAGAATAGTCAACTATTCGAAAGTGCTTGAGTTTTGGGTCTTTTTTTACGTCTATATATTTTAAAGTTGTACTTCAGACCATAAGTTTCACTTTACATTAATACATCCGAGTTTATATGAAAAGTTCTGTTGTGGAAATGTAGTTGTTTGACTTGTCAAAATGTGACTTACAAAAGAGTTAATTAACTCAGTTGACAGAGCAGTCTACTGGTGTGCTAGAGGCTCCAGGTTTGAATATTTCTTGTTGTTTGACTTGTCAAAATGTGACTTACAAAAAAAAAAAGAGTTAATTAACTCAGTTGACAGAGCAGTCTACTGGTGTGCTAGAGGCTCCAGGTTTGAATATTTCTTGTTGGAGACACAAAAATGGGATTGCCACACTCAGAATGTTAAGAATTACATTTAGTAACAATGTTAATTACAGTGAAGTTCTCAAAATACAAAAATATGAAATATTTATACACACTGATGTGAAATATACAAGGTGCTCCTTTTAGTTTAGTCAATTAAATGAATAATGCATTTAACTACAGTCAAAGAACAGAGAACTTATCAACAGCTGAATACGCAAGTGACAAGAAATAAAGGAGATTGTTTTCATTTCACAGTTTAGTACCTTCATCTAATATAATGGATCAAGAATGACAGAGATCATGGATAATTTACTGTCCACTCTACAACACACATTGTAGCTCTTTATACCATAGCACTATTTAGTTTTTCAAGACTGTTCTTGCACTCCAACCCTTGAGAAAAGTAAGAATTTAAACTAACCCTTTGTCTTTCAGAAAATTATTGACTCCCCTTTTAATCTTCTAGTCCTGGCCTCAATTACTGTTGATGGTAACTGATTCACAGGCCTATTAGAAAAATAAAACTGTCTTAACTGTAACCTAGTAATAAAATAATTGCACAGGTGAGGAAATAACAAACTGCAAAATAGAATATATAAAGTAATGGTGAAAAATTCAGCAAATTAAAATAATTTCATTGATAAAACATAAAAACAACATTTCAGGCAAAAGCCCTTCATCAGGTTTCCATTGAGAATGAAACTGTTAATAGAAAGGTTAAGTTGAAAGAACGAGTAACACGTGGCTCGAAGGCTCAAGAACAAGATCATAAACTACAAATGAGCTGAGGGGAAGTAACATAAAAAAAAAATAATAATTCAGTATAAGAAATGTACAAATATAGTAAATATTAGTAAATATACTAAAGAAAAAAGTAGAACCTGAATACAGGCAACAATTTAAGGAAATCTCTACACAAATAGTCTAGCTATAGAGACCCTACAGAATATAAACTACTTAGTTTCACATCTTCCACTGAAGAAATCTAGCAACATTAAATTAGAATATTAAATTAGGACAAGTTATCACAGTATAAGAACGTTGATAGGAATTGCAATGATATACCTTAGTTGATACATAGTGGAGAAATTTAAAAACATTATGATTAACATGTTCACCTGTCTAAACTAAGAGAACAACAAAAACTGGGCATATTTCACATCAGTGTTAACTAAGAGAACAGGAAAAACTGGCCATATTTCACATCAGTGTTAACTAAGAGAACAGGAAAAACTGGCCATATTTCACATCAGTGTTAACTAAGAGAACAACAAAAACTGGGCATATTTCACATCAGTGTTAAATAGAAGAACAACAAAACTGGGCATATTGCACATCAGTGTTAACTAAGAAAATAGGAAAACTGGGCATATTTCACATCAGTGTAAACTAAGAGAACAGGAAAACTGGGCATATTTCACATCAGTGTTAACTAAGAGAACAAGAAAAACTAAGCATATTTCACATCAGTTTAACTAAGAAAATAGGAAAACTGGGCATATTACACGTCAGTTTAACTAAGAAAATATGAAAACTGGGCATATTTCACATCAGTGTTAACTAAGAAAACAAGAAAAACTAAGCATATTTCACATCAGTGTAAACTAAGAGAACAGGAAAACTGGGCATATTTCACATAAATGTTAACTAAGAGAACAAGAAAACTTGCCATATTTCACGTCAGTTTAACTAAGAAAATAGGAAAAACTGGGCATATTTCACATCAGTGTTAACAAATAGAATAGGAAAACTGGGCATGTTTCAGTGTAAACAAAGAGAACAGGAAAAACTGGGCATATTTCAGTATAAACTGAGAGAAATGGAATATATATACTCAAGTTTTTCCTGTTCTCTTAGCTTACACTGATGTGAAATATACCGTTTTCCTGTTCTCTAAGTTAACACTGATATGAAATATGGCCAGTTTTTACTCTTCTTTTAAGATTTTAAGAGCTTCAGTCTAGCTAAACATTGTTACTAGGATGTTACACAGTGGTTATTCCATTTTTTGAATCTCCTGCAAGCAGGATTTGAGCAGGGAACTTCTTAGACACCAGGCAAATATTTTACCAACTGATTGATATGGATAATCCTTAGCTATTGCTAGTAGCACACTTTTTAACTCAAACTACCACAAAGACTTGTACATCCAAACATTAAGTTAATCCCAAATGTGGTTTGATTCAGAACCATGGAGTTATTTGACTCTTACATGTCTCACAAACATAAAACATATTTGCTTGTGATCAACAATTTTTTAACCAGCATAAACATAGTTCATATTTGAGAGTTAGGCAAGTACTTCTTCAGTTATAAACTTCTGGTTGTCTTCTGAATCAGATAAAAATTTGCTCCCACACTTTTATTCTGTCATTAGTGAGCTAACAAAAATACACTACTGTGGTTATTACCACAAGATAAACTCCATATCAAACATCTGTTAATCAGTGTTATAAGCATCAACTAACCAAGTCTGTGTTTCAAAAAACAGTACAACAAAATGTTTAATCACTTCCAAAATAAATAAACATGTTAACCACTAAATCAGAAGTACTTACAGTACATTATATTAATTATTAACATGGGTGGGGGTGGGGGGTAGGTGCAGCCCTCCCCCTGGAAAATAAGACATATTTCTTCATTCAATATATATTTATTAAGTTGACTTAGAATTTGCCCCTCCTCAAGAGAAATTCCTGTGTACTTCCATGTAACATCTAAATCAGAAGTACTTACAGTGCATGATATCTATTGTTGCCTTGTAACAACTAAATCAGAAGTACTTACAGTGCATGATATCTATTGTTGCCTTGTAACAACTAAATCAGAAGTACTTACAGTGCATGATATCTATTGTTGCCTTGTAACAACTTACCTTCTCTGTTCCAAGAAACAACATATGCTCACAGAAATGGGCAAGTCCTGGTATATGCCAGGGGTCACTCATATGGCCTAAGGTAACAAAAAAGATACTAATTTATTTATCATACATTATTGATTTAGCTAATGTTTTAATGTTTGATCAAAAAATCTGTGTTGTTAGAATTTTCAAATAACTATATTTAGGTTGATTTTCATATGTTATGTAATAAAACCATCAGTACTTGATGAAACTTCATAATTACTAAATTGAGGAAAACAAAGACAATTGTGCGTTTCACAAATATGTCATTTATTACTTCTACCAACGAAGCCCTTACACTGTTTCAGGCGAAACCGCGGTATTAATAAACACATTCATCGTTGTTTTCCTCAGTTCTAGTTTCCAACTAAATTTGAGTTTCAGGAACATTACAACTGTCTATAAGAATAACTTTCAGATACGCATAAAAATCCTAGAAATGAAAATATTTAAAATGTATGCTTCATAACGTAATTTGCTATAAAATTATATAATTGTAAAGATGCACATATTTTTCGTACATTTATGATTTTCCATAACATTTTTAATACATTTTTACAGAATATCAATAAATAATACTAAATACACGTTCTACACGTTTTCAATTGTTACACATTTTGTATAATAAGGTCAAGAAATATTTACGATACAATAGCTTTACAATATTTAGCATTGGCGTAGAGATAGGAAGTAGAAACCCCTTACCCCTACTTTTGAATCTATCTCAGCAGCCCCCTAGTGGCACAGCGGTATGTATGCGGTCTTACAACGCTAGAAACTGGGTTTCGATACCCGTGGTGGGCAGAGCACAGATAGCCCATTGTGTAGCTTTGTGCTTAACTTCCAACAAACAAACTGTCTCAGCAATAATTTATTAAAATTAGGAAAATTATTCTCAGGAAAAGCAGGAAAATGCATAAAATTTAATCCAGAACCTAATAGCTTTCAGAGCCTTGGACCCCGGCCGTAATGGGTGTACCCGTGGCGCTTCGCTCGGTCAAATAAACCTTGGGCCTTCCCACTTTTAATTTGCCTCCTACATCTCTGTTTAGATTAATGAATATAATATACGGACAACAACAGACCATCTAATCCTACAGAGCTACCTATGCCACCCCTGAAGAAAAGTATAGATTAAAAAATTAAACCCATCCTCTACTTTTCAGCAGTTCAACGATTCTCCTCTTTAAACTCCTGTAACATGTAGTCTGTAGACCACCATTATCAAAATCAAAAGCAATTTTACCCACAAATTATCATTTAAAAAGAAAAAAAATCTATGTTTTTCATGAATGTTTCTTTTCAAGTTATACCATTAAAGCGATACATGGATGGACACAATTATTTACTGGTTTTGGGCACACTGTTCAGAGATAACGACACACTATTTATAACTATACATTTTTACCTATAATCTGTAACTGAATCTATCCATAAGCTTTGTTTTCTATTTTACTTTCTCAAAAAGTTAAATAAAAGTACAAATAAATAACTAAAGGCGCTGGTGTTGTTTTAAACCCAAAGAGTTCTTTTAAAGTTACCAAATCTTAAACTCGGGTGTTTTTAAGTTTTTTAAATGTGCAGCTTTTGTGCGTTTTTCTTGCAAAACAATACAGCATATACAAATGTGGAATTCTAAACATTTTATTTTCTAATAATTAATTTTAATTATATTGCATGCTGAATTGTTCATGAACCAGATAATGGTTCCTAATAGGGATCGCAAGGAACTGCACAAAACCCTAATGGAACGTTGGGGCAAAGAGTACCTTTTCAACAGTAAATATTCTATTCAATTGACTATTGGCTGCGAAAACTGTACACATAAAAAACATGCATGTTATTAGATTTACAAGGAAAAGAAAATCCGCTCAAAACAGCCCGTTTGTCATTCTTATTATTATTCTCTTGCCAGCCTACAACAAAAACAACTAGGTATATTGCACCCAAACCTTTTGTAGAATACTAAATAAGGTACTGTGAAGATCTTAGGGTATTGAAAAGTTGATTTGTTTCTTCTATATTTCACATAAGCTAAAAAACATCATAATTCTAGTGTAAACGATGTTATCATTACCCCTTGAAATTAGCTTTTTTACAAATATCTGATGTTCCTCTAAAAAGCTTGAGTACATGGTGAAACAAGAATTACCACCCAATGATAGATGAACATTAGATGACTGTAACATGTAGATGATACTCGATGCTTTCTACACTATACAATCGGTGTACTTAGAGAGCCGACTCCTATATTATGTATGAAGTGAAGGAATAAAAAAAATCAATATACATAATATTTAATTTGATTACACACATTCGCAAAATAATTACTTTAAAAGACACGAAGGTATATTTAAAGCGACGTTTTAGACGTATATGTTTTATTTG
>NW_013668993.1:61088-65457 GCF_000517525.1 Limulus polyphemus
GGAAACTAGACTGGATATACTGTAGACATTATTTTTTATGATCCCTATTTGCAGGTTTTTAAATTACCAATTTTTTATTTAACTTGTAACATACAAGTAGAAAAAAGTTCAATTACAATAAACACAAAACGTAAATTAAGACTTGCTAACCCTTGAACAAACGAGTGTACATTCTTATCTATGACATATAATCAACTTTATCTAACAGCTGAATAGTCAAGATTTTCGATATTTATCATTTTATGTTTAACACGAGAGGAGTAAAAGTGAACATTTCATAAAACGTTTACCAATGTGAACATCCAAAGCAGCTGCAGATTTTTCAGTTGTGGGATCACTGATTAACAAAATTTTCATTCCATTAGTTAATTCCAGGCCTCTATAGGATATTTTGTCTTCTTCTGACTTGATGATGTTGTCCACCACATGGGATATGTTGGTAACGTTAGGTTCAGGCATGGCAAGTTTCTCCTATATCATAAAAAAACAACAGACCATCTTTAATATCATCTGGAGAGATTCCTGGATATAAACGTTTACAACTATGCGAGTACCGGCACATATATGCATGACTTAAAACCTCATCTGATAAACTATTCTAAATTTGTGATAATCAGATACACTGACATCCCACGGATATTTATAAATGTCCACAATACAGCGAAAGTTTCTGTAAATGTTTTATAAAGAATTAAATGAGCATAAACGACAACAACGTACAACAAGTGAACAAGTAAATGAATTCACTTGTATTCACTAATAGAACAGAGAATTGTGATGGAGCCTATACCTGGCACGTTTCTAAGTTCGTTATTGATTATAATTGGCTGTTGGAGTAGGTCGGATGACATCTATAACAGACAAGGGTAAGCTCAAGAATATTGGTGATACAACCCTGTTAAATCAGACCAGGAGTCTCGTGCAGTATATCCCACAATTCTTAGGTAACCTATCAGAATATTCAAGGTTAAAGGAAGATTGCCCACCCACCCTTAACAAACAACTCATACTAGCTTATACATCTCTCTGTACCACCCCTTGAAATGGGCATGTCCTCTCTACAGGAAAGCGTGACCCAAAAACATAGCCAAGGAAGTATACCGTCCCACTGACCAATCGTTGTGGCATAACAACTTTGTGGTAGAGGGTTAGGGTAAGTTTATGACTCATGTGTACACTCGTTTTACAAAGATGGCGTAATTATGCGGAATATCAGCACGATTATTAAAAAAAAAGAAAAACTTACCCGAATATACTGGAATAAACATTTATTCTTTACAAATTGTGGAAGAATTAAATTGTCCGTTGTTTTGAAAAAGTGATATTACTGTGTCCTCTAAACGTACTTGGATATGGAAGCACATTACACTAATCTAATAATAAGTTGACAAATAATTTATAAGCATAGTGAAGTGATTTACTTGGGGGGGGGGGCATGCCTCATGTTTCAAGAAAATGTGGGGTATCTGAAGATGACAGTCCAATAAATTTTGGAGACGGCTTGAATGGGTGACCAGTGTTCTATCAAAACATGTAGAATGTTCCCCCAAAATAAATCCCTTCATTATGCTTATAAATCGTTGTTTGTCAACTTATTATTGCCCTTTAAATGTATTATTACAATAACTGAGTCTCAGATACCTCATTGATAGGTTAAGAACAAACCAAAACAAGATCTACAAGTATCAGTATCAAATGTATAAATCTTAACCGATATTAATTAAGTAAAGAATATTTATTCATAATATTTACATTGAAAATTGATCCTAGTGACCAAAATGGATAACCATCTGACTGAAAACAAGTCTCTGAATTACAACCTGCTTCTATAACATTTACAGTCATGTGTTTCTCACATGCGTATATGAATCAGACTATGTCTAATTAGTAACTTCTTATTCAATTTATCAGTTACGAGACACAAATTACTAACTGGTTTATGTTTTCATGTGAACATGCAAATACACAATCGGCAATGTGAAAATCATTTATACATCTAATACACTACTTCACACATACATTACAATTAAATGTAACAAAATAGAAAAGCATGTACACGTATACAGTAATGAAACTAGGCTCACTCTATTATAAGCACTCTTCAATATATCACAGTTACATTAATGTTTTATTTCGTGTTTTTTTTTTTGTTGTTGTTGTTTGTTCAAGCAACACAAAATATTTCGGGCCACTTGTACTACATACTGATTATTTATCATAATGACACTGACAGCTCAAGGATTTTGGACTGGAAGAGGCCACCTGAAAAAAATTTAATCTCACAGTGTTACTATTAGGCCTATGTTTGAATATTTTACCAGATAAACCAAACGTCATTGATCGGACTAGACTTGTCGTAAACCATAAAAAAATAACCCTGATTTCCTCTCTCATTGCGAAGCGGTATGATTAATAAACTTATATCTTGACACTCGGTGATAGCATCAAAAGTGAATGTACACAGATCTTGTATCTGTAGATAGTGTATGTTTTGGCGGCATCTCCGTGTAGCCAGACTGGCCAGCAGACGACATAACAATGTCGTGGATGATTATTTCAACTTATATGAATACTTAATATTGTCAGCATTTCAAATCAAAAGCTGTTAAACTGTCATGTCGACTTGTGTAGCTGAAATGCATTCTAAAAGAGACTCGCATATATACTTTGAAACTAGATGTAAACATCCAGGCCAGTTGGATGTCGTCCCCTGTAACTTATTATGTTATATAGAAAAAAATGGGTTTTACTTACTTGTGGAATGTAACACCTTTAGCTTTCGATTCTTGGTTACAGTATGTGTAACATATACTGGCATAGCACTGTGTTCCCTTCGTTTTTTCGGGTCGTGATTTAGAAGGACGACTGTCACTCTTGGCCACTTTACACTGTCTGCCAGTTCGAAATTCAACACAAAGCAATGGCGGCCGCATGCTCACATGCCCCTCAATGATAAAGAGTAGTGACTGGCCAATCTAGTGTTATTTATATCTATGTTCAGGGCATTAAACTTAGGCCTATAAGTATAACTTCTGAAACCAGTACATGTGATCGCAACTCAAGAAATATGAGAATAATTTATTATAATATAACGCATATATTTACGAACTGTGAAATATATTTATATTTTACGCTTAATAATCAATATTTGATTAAATTTGTTTATTTGTTTATTTTTGAATTTCGCGCAAAGCTACACTAGGGCTATCTGCGCTAGACGTCCCTAATTTAGCAGTGTAAGACTAGAGGGAGGGCAGCTAGTCATCACTACCCACCGCCAACTCTTGGGTTACTCTTTTACCAACGAATAGTGGGATTGACCGTCCCTTATAACGTCCCCACGGTTGAAAGAGCGAGCATGTTTGATGTGACAGGGATTCGAACCTGCTACCCTCAGATTGCAAGTCGAGTGCAGATAAGATTTTCAAAGTAATTTATTCAAAAATGCATAAAATATATATTTAGAAGATGATTGAAATTCAATAAAATACTTTAACCTGTTTAAACTAAATGTACTTGTACAGAGTGCATAATTCTTTTCGTGATTCATGGCATGCGCATGTTTTACTGACGTCACGACAGTACAAATTGCAACGTTAAGCGTCCTTTATGTGACGCCATTTTAGTGTCTACTGATTGACTGACCCTAAAGGCGTCCTTCGCCCCCTCCCCCACCTTTTCGAGGAAATAAGTATTATAGAACATATCTATCAACCTCTACAGCTATGGTCATGCAGCAAGTGAGCGGTAACTTTACTGACTTACAAACAATCCGGTGGACGAATGCTAACATAACATTGTGTAGCTTTGCGTTAAAAAGGAGAAGAACAAACCTAAGTACTCTTAATTGAAATTTCTATAAAAGTTACAACGCTGAAATCCGGTGAACAGAGTGCAAATAGTCCATTGTGTAGCCATTTTCGCCGTTTATAAAATACGTTCCATTTCATATAAAAGAAACTTCCTGTTTTTCCTGTGGGAAATGAAGGTTCTGTTACGACAGCTGAAGTCGCGTGACGCTGGAAGCATGCGTGCTGGAGTTTCTAGAATCACCGGGGAACCCCGCGGATTTCCGAGTATTTGCTAAATGCCTTTTTTTTAGTATATAAGCCTGGCAAAGAAAGCCAGTGGCATAGGCAGATAGATCGAAGAGATAGATTGAAGAGATAGATAATTGAGTCAAGCGAACAGTGAGCACCGTAAGTAAAGTGTGTGAATCACCATGATTTATAGCATGTGTTAGTAAGGTTGTTACGTTTAAAGTGACTGTGGAAATTCTGTGTATTACAAAGTTGTATCGAGAAAGAATAAACTAGTTTTAATTAAGAAAGGACTTGTATCGCAGACGTTTTTTCGATAAGAACTTATA
>NW_013668993.1:65597-74407 GCF_000517525.1 Limulus polyphemus
ATGACTAGCTGCCTTCCCTCTAGTCTTACACTGCTAAATTAGGGACGGCTAGCGCAGATAGCCCTCGTGTATCTTTGCGCAAAATTCAAAAACAAACAAACAAACCTTATACCGGAAATTAACAAACGAGCAGATACGTAGAAACACATTAAAAACATTTTTGAAAATGTAGTTATATGTGTTATATCTGAAATGTATCTATTTCATTATATTTCTAAAAATTACACAAGAATATTGTAAAATATATATAATTATCCTTCAATCAAACTTAACATGGTGCTCATTGTTCAGTATTGCATTAGTTAACGAAATTCACTGACTGGAAAGTATGTATAACTCACAATCCTGTAACAGTGTCTACAAAGGCTCGCTTTCTCTCACATTATGTATAATCAAAAAGTTGTTACTTACCAAAGATAAAACTTGAGGTAAGTTGAATAAAATATACACCACATGAAGACTGTACGTGTTTATAACGTTTGAAGTATGTCTCACGTCATTCGTGGGATTGAGGTTGTAGCATGTGTATAATTCCACCAAGAGAATATATTAACTCACGAAATTAGCATCTAATTAACATAAGATTCAGATTTTCAGGAAGTGGTGTTTGTTTTTATTCAATTAAAGTACTTTTTTTTTCAAAAGATAAAAGCTTTTGTTTTTGTAGTTAAGGGCAAAAGCTACATAATGGGCAGTCTGTGCTCTGCCAACACGAGTATCGAAACGTAATTTTTAGCGTTATAAGAAATAAAAGCAAATTAAACTCACGTCATTGTTAGAAGCTATGCCATTAGTTACGTGATATATTTTTCTGTTATTGGTTTAGGCTACAGATCTATCTCTTAGGCTTGAATGTGTTGTTGTGCTGGGATGTCAGTAAACAATTTTAAATTGTACTAAAATATTTGAAAATTTGTGACAAAAATGCACTCTGACTACACAAAACATTTATTTTGAGCTCTGGTTACTCAACAAAAGAGACAAGACCAATCTTTTTATATATCAAACTCAGACGGGTCTGAATTAAATACTGAACGTGATTAAAAGGAAACTTTAAGAACATCAAACATTTTACAAAGGCAAAATATTCCCGGGGATAATGGGGAAACTTAGCACATCAAGTTTTTGACTAACCATTGACCAACTAACTAGTCGACACTTAGCACATCAAGTTTCTGACTAACCATTAACCAACTAACTAGTCGACACTTAGCACATCAAGTTTTTGACTAACCATTGACCAACTAACTAGTCGACACTTAGCACATCAAGTTTCTGACTAACCAGTGACCAACTAACTAGTCGACACTTAGCACATCAAGTTTTTGACTAACCATTGATCAACTACCTAGTAGACACTTAGCACATCAAGTTTTAGAACTTTAGAAGATCAATAGCCTTTTCAATTTGGGTTATTAAACGAGCAAAAAAATATTAAGTTAAACTCTCTTCTTGAACTGTCAGGTTTTCCCCTTTACCTTAAAAAACAAAGCTGAGAACACAAGTTTAGCAATAATGTACAAAAATTCTTCCTAGTACATCACGTGGACTGAAGACGGCTTGAACTGGTAATAAAAAACAACAACTAATACATGTTTAACACAGTAATAAATATTCAATGTTTCAATCAACAGGTACAAGACACGAATATTATGGGGCAAAAAGGTTTTAGTGGATTTGTATTCAACACTATTAATAGTAACTGCAGTATAATGTTGCGTTGTTGTTTGGTTCATTACTATCAGTTTTGTTCGTGGCTTGAGTTGGGTGAAAAATTTTCAACAATAAGTGGTGTTAATGAAGGAATGTTTTATAAAGTTGATTTCTTTATCATTGTTTCAGTTGAGCAGAGACTTGAAGCTGTGTTAATAAGGTTTTTAGTGAATTAATTTTTTGTTTGGTTTAATGAACGGAATTCCAGGATAGGTAGAGGCCCGTGTAAGTTTTCTTAAGGTGAATCTTGATTTTTGTATTGTGTTTCAGATATAACAAGGGAATCCTCAATAGCCGCGGCACTTGAAATTATTTTAGACAGGATTATGGTAAATTAATCTATGATACCTTTTTAGTTGCGGCATAGTGGTTCATAGAATGAATATAAGTTCTTCAAGTACAGACTTTTATCTCATAGCTCCGTCATCCCCTTGGCCGATTTGAGATATAATTATAGTTTTGGACTCAGGGGGTCAAACCCTTTCGATGGATGTACTTGACCACGCTTAATGTCTCAGATTAATTTACTCTAATCTTGCCTAAAATAATTTCAAGTGCCGCGGCTATTGAGGATTCGCTCTTGTTTTTCTTGGAGCTTATGTTTTCAAAGAAAATTTTTGTTCGGTAGAAGTGAAACCAGCAAAAGTGTCATCCACATATTTGTACCAGTATGGGGGGGGGGGGATTGTATGATTTGTGTTTCGGTTCCGGTCATAAATGTTGTTACGACAGCGGGGGTCACGTGACGCTAGTAGCACGTCATATTCTCGAAGGTTCGTGAAGCCTCGAGTGTTTACTAGATATGCGGTATTCTTGTATATATAAGACCGGTAAGAAGTGACGGCAAGAATGGAATTGAATTGCAGACAGAGATAGAGACGGACAGTTGGGTCGAGCGCGTGTGTCGTTAGTTGTGAATTATAGCGTTTGTTAAGTTATAGCGTGACTGTGGAAATTAAGTGTATTGCAAAGTTGTATTGAGAAAGAATAAACTAGTTTTATTTAAGAAAGGACTTGTATCGCTAAAGTTTCATCGGAAAGAAATCATACGGGAAAATTAACAAACTAACGACTAGAGACGTAACAATATGTTGGCTAGAATAGGTGAAACAGGGTTGCCTATGTTTAAACCTTGCATTTAAAGAATGTTTTTGTTGTTGAAAATGAAGTTGGTTTTGGTTATTGTACGTTCTCAGAGGGAGCCAAAAAGTGTTCTGGGGATGTGAATTAAAGGATTGGGGGTCATTAAGGTAGAGGTAAAGTGCATTATTACAAGTTTCATTGACACAACATCAAAGCTAGCCATTAAAGCTTTAGGGTTGAGTTGGTCTAGTGTGTTTCTGAAATTGGAGGAATCTTTTAAAAAGGAACCTGCAGATGTTACGTATGGTGTGAGACCTCAGGATATGTATCTCCCAAGATTGTGGTTGAAAGAGTCATAAGTGGATAATGTGGATCAAATAAGGCAGTCTGGTTTGTGTGATTTAAGGATGCCATAAAGCTGTGCTTTGCGTAAGTTTTCCGTAAATATAAAAATTAGTATTATAACACACCTACGATCCTAAGGTGCGGGGAGCGATTTGTTTAATTTTTTCTTTTTTTTTGTCAGTAACGAGACGCGAGCCATGGAATCTGAGATCCACACTCAGGCACGCTGACCATTGGAGTGTGCTAGGCTTCATCAAGTATTCAAATGTTTTGAAGAGAGATGTCCAAGTTTTGCTGACTTGTATGCTAGGTTGACTGTGTGGCTATAGAAGGTTTATTTTGTATTGACTCTTATGTATGACTTGTATCCTATTGTTTTAGTCTTATTCCAGTTCATGGTCTTCTCTGAACTGATGGGCTATTGTAGATAAACTGGTATAACCGCATCTTGTATACCTATTCTGTTTCTCCAATCTGTAGTCTACATTCACAAACGTTCTGTAAGTGAAGTTTCGCTACACTGCAGCTGTAAGTGGTTTGGTATGTATTATCTGCTATCATATTGTGCTGTGGCTTCTGAATGCTGGTCTGGCTTTATACCGTTTTTGTTTCATGTGTCTGTATAATTCTCTTCTATTTTATTTTCTATGTTTATATTCTTTATTTTCTTCTCTGTCAAGTGTTCCGGATACCCATTCTCAATGAGGTATGCAGTAATGTGTTCCACTTCCTTCTTTTTTGGCATTTCGGTATTATAAGTATTGTACATTCTCTAACCAAGGCAGCCAATGACACCTGTCATTACACTATTGGGATGGTTAGGTTTATAGTCGAGGTATTTACCCCTATCTGTGGGTTTTCTTGTAAACCCCTGTGATGTCTAAGCTATGTGACTCGGTAATCATTACATAATAGAAGGTTTTGTTTTTGTATCCATTGTAAATTGTATGACAGAATGTTGTCTGTTCAGATGATTCATGAATTCTATAATCTTGTCTATAGTGTGTGTGTTCATATTACTTCAGGATTTCTGGGAAGAAAGCAGCAGTTAGCAGCCTAAAGCAAGGACAAGACAACTTAGTAATTAGTTTAGTTACATATATAAAATAGTTACTAATTATTAGTGAGGCTTGGGTGACCGTATAGGCTTAACAACAGTTGATATTCGAATGGCACAGCCTTACCGTAAGTACTTACAAGCAAAATGTTTAATTAATACGTCAGCATATCATTGGAAGCATGATAAAATCAATACGTCCATTCTTAGCTATGCATACCCACAACATGTCTCAAACGGTAATATTTCTCGATGTTTTACTGTACATATTATTCACTTCCACTAGGTGCACAAAACTTTGAGTTATCTGTTAGTGACACTACTTCTGAGCTTGACAAATGGCCGAATGAGCTCAAACATAGGCTGTACTCATGAAGTCTGTTTCTTAGCATTTGTTTATTAATTGCAATTTCTGTTAATTGCTGACACGATGTTCATATTGTGTTTGTAGGCATGCACATTCACAAATTCCTCACTAATAATATTGTCAAGGTTATTTCTGGATGATGAAATTCTTTACAGTAGGTGTCTGTGACTTGTTGGCGATGAATTTCAACGATAAGCAAACAACACACAGTCCACTTGTTTTAAAATAGTATATTAAAACAAGTCAAACGTATATACAAATGTTCGTTACACTGTTTGTTATCACAGTTGTATCCAGAGCTTCTAATAATTGTCTGTTTTACGTCAAAGTCCACACAGGCTGGTTCAGTTACTTTAGAACAAAATTAGTCTTCTCTACTCTGTTATTACAATACAATCTATAATAATTTCACTTTAAAAATCGCCACTATATGCTCTTTATGACCAAACTCACAATCACGCAGTCTAGATCTATATTTTCTCTCGAACTAAATTTGCAATGCGTATTTATACCCTGAGTGTAGGTCTAGAAATTCCACACACTACTAGATATTATGATGCAATAATACTCAACTAAGACAACGAGAAAAACTCAGAAGGTTCTAATATCATGACGCAATAATATAACGATCACCAATTCATAACTATTGAACTACACAACGTATAATTCGTAAACGGTTACGTAAACAAACCTGCGATAAACTAACGCTTCTAGAAAAAACTATTTTAACACTCGTGCTATATAAACTATCTAAATCACAACTTTCGCATATATCGAACAGATATGGATACATCAAAATGAACATCCACAATTATACGAAAAAGTTAATCACTAAAACTGAAAAGTAAATAATAATCAATACCTGAATGCAAAGCGAGGGTACTGTCTTTTCAGGGTAGACAGTAAATGCACAAATCACCAGAACAGGTCCTCGTTCTCACAATAGGGCACGTGAAATGTGCACGTAACTTATGACATATCCATTTTGTAATTGCATTCAGTTCTAATTTTCTATTACATGTATGTTATTTTCAGTTGTCTGTTATTAAACACAGTAAACCTATATTTATATAGGACTTCAAGAATAATATGCCTTTCAACGCTATAAAAAGCATAGTTTCGATCTTTCAATTTGTCCTTGTCTAGTGCCGCTAATCAGGAGTGGAATTTCCCCCAAACCGATGTAATTTAGTAACAAGTGGTGAATGGAACGATATGTAAGGGCCTCATATTTACTTCCAGTCAGTGGCGTAGCAAGAGGGAGGCAGTCGCCCCCGGGCGCAGGTGTGAAGGGGCGCAAATTTCCTCTGGCCTATAATGCCTATTAATTAATAATTTTACCCTCCCCTAGGATATAGCGCAACTGCCCTACGTTAAGTAAATACGACACAGTGTTACGTTATTTGTGCGTATTACGCTTGCAGTTTTAACTTTTAAAAGCCGGCCACTGAAATACAGTGAGACCTAATTGAGGTACAGAAGTAAATTACACTATTCCATCATTTGTCTGTAGATCAAATACAAGTCCTAGAGTACAACGTACAAGTAAGTGTATGTTCAACAAAAAGAAAATATATATGCAACAGGCAAGGCGTAGATCTAGATCTAGTAAACATTATCGGCCTAATATAGTGGTTTGTAATTGTATTGTCTGATTGTAAATTACATTAGTTGGTGTAAGACATGGCTAGACTTTATGTCTAATTGCAGTTATAACTTTATTTCTAGACCCTAGGTCCATCATCATACAAATTGTAGCCTATATTATAGGCATAATTAGACCTATTCTAACTATTAAACTAGGCATTGCATTGGGACAGATCTAATGACTAAGTTAATAGATCTAGATGTAACATTTGTTCTAAAAGTTAGGCCTAATAAATCTAAATCCAGAATTGATTAGGCAGGGTTATATCTAGATCTGGGTAGATTCAATACAAGGTGCTTTCAATCTATGCACCCAAATCTAAGGTCTAGTTTAGATGTATAAAGCTAAATTTCTGTCATTATTATTACATCTAGATCCAAACCTAAGACTAAAAAAATGGCAATAACAGGTCTAACATTAATGTTACATCTAGATATATTAGCGACTTAATCTAGGAACTGTAATCTAGCACCACTAATTAGTTAGTCTGTATTTAAGTTTTCTCATTCTATCAAAACGTTTAATATTAAATATAGCCTTTGAGCCTCTAGGCTTATGTTATGAGTATACCCTTCTCCACAGTATGTGTAATTTACATTCGAGCAATTTCAGATTTGTCTATTGTAGTGTTCGCGTAGTTAAACCTATCGAGTTTTTAAATGTAATTTAGCAACTGCCAGTAATTTATATGGTGCTCATAAGCATGATTTTGTTACTGTTGTGTCACATTAATTAACATGAGTATGGGTGGTCTAGATAATGGCAGTTAAAATTGAAACCAGGTCCAGATGTGATTAACTAATCCTGAGTTGAAACTATAATTGTATAACTTCAATATAATTTGTGGTTAGGAACTTAGGAAAGTAGAATGCTTCCTTTCATCTGACAATTTGCATGTTGCAGCTAAATAGTGTAGTCGGTATTTATTAATTTATTCTTTTAGCCCATTATGTCGAGAAAAAGAAAGGGGGCCCAGGGACGCAAAAGACGTGCACAATTTGCAGCTTCGATGGTGGAGTCAAGCAAATTGATGAGCGCTTTCCTTGTTGGACGTGATGACACCAGTAAGCCAGCATCTGTTCCTTTTGATGGCAGCAAAGAGGTCAAAGTGCAAGATTGTGAACATGTTATTTCATTTGAAAAAGAAAACAATGAAGAAACTGTTCTCTTTCCTGTTGAAAGCTACAATAATAATAAACAAGAGGATTCTACTTTGTCAGAAACCAATCCACAGAATAGTGTTGCTAAGCTAAAAGAAGATGATGACCTAATAAATATTTTAACACACACGGATTTATGAAGTTTGATACAACAGGCTCAGTAGTTGTAACACATGCATATCGCACAGAGATTGTTAAAGTTGGAGCACATGAATTTCAACATAAAGAAGGTCCAGTTGATTCCAAAGATGGGCATTTTATGACTGCATTTTGGTTCAAACGACGCTTTCTGAATGGACAATCGTTTCTGGTTGGTGTATTCACCTCTACATAAAGCAGCATACTGCTTTTGTTGTCTTCGTTTTTCATCTACATGTATGACATCCGATAGTCGGTCTGCTTTCAAAACACAGGGTGGATTCTCTAAGTGGAAAAAAATTGAAAAGTTAAATGCTCATGAAAATTGTGACAGTCATCGTGAGTCATTTGCTGCTTGGAAAGAAACTGAGCACCGAATTCGTCTTCAAAGTAGCATTGATGAAGAGCTGCAAATGGTAATTCAGCAAGAAAAATAAATGGAGAGATGTATTGCGACAGTTGCTGGATTGTACACAATATTTAGCTTCTCAAAATCTTACATTTCGTGTTATACTGAAGACATAACCTCAAACGAAAACCCTGGAAATTTCCTGTCACTTTTTCAGTTATTAGTAAAGTATGATACAGTAATGAGAGAGCATTTAGAGCGTGTGAAAAACAAGCAAACGTCAACATCTTATCTTTCTCCTGAAATCCAAAATGAGTTTATAAATTTCATGGCTTCACATGTGCGAAATTATTGTTTGTCAGCTATTCGTAGAAACAAATACTATGGTATTCTATTTGATTCCACACTTGATTTAGCCCATCGTGAGCAATTGGCCCAAGTGATTTGGTCTATTAACATTGACTTGAAGACAAGAAAAGTAGAAGTCAAAGAGTCATTTATTGACTTTATACAAATAAAGGAAAAAGATGCTGCCAATATTGAGAAAACAATAAGCACAAAATTAGAAGTGAATGGAAATTTATTGAGTGATTGTTGTTCGCAATGTTATGATAATGCTGCTGTCATGTCAGGCGTTCAACAAAGAATTCTGAACATAAATCCAAAAGCAGTGTTTATAAACTGTGACAACAATAGTTTGAACTTAGCATGTCTTCATGCTGCAAGTCAGGAAACAACAGTTATCACCTTTTTTTGGTATAATTGAAGCCATTTATAATTTCTTTGCTCATTCAACAACTCGATGGGACGAACTGCAGCAGAAGCGTAAGATCTCTGTCAAGCGTGGATCAGAAACATGGTGGAGTGCAAGAGAAAAGGCAGTTAAAGTTGTACGTGAAAAACTGGATGAATTGATAGGACTGTTATAGCAATTAAGTGAGAATAGCAAC
>NW_013668993.1:75407-77170 GCF_000517525.1 Limulus polyphemus
CTATCAAAACCGTTAATATTAAACATAGCCTTTGAGCCTCTAGGCATATATTATGTTATGATTACACCCTACTCCACAGTATGTGTAATTTTCATTCGAGCAATTTCAGACTTGTCTCCTGTAGTGTTCGTGTAGTTAAACCTATCGAGTTTTTAAATGGTTTAAATTTATATGGTTGCTCATAAGCATGATTTACCAGCATATACACTCATCTGCATTGATTTTCTTACTGTTGTGTCACATTAATTAACATGAGTATGGGTGGTTTAAGTAATGGCAGTTAAAGTGAAACCAGGTCCAGATGTGCCTAAGTAGTCCTGAGTTGCCACTATAATTTAAATATAATATGTGGTTAGAAACTTAGGAAAGTAGAATGCTTCCTTTCATCTGCCAATTTGCATGTTGCAACTAAATAGTGTAGTCAGTATTTATTAATTTATTATTTTAGCCCATTATGCCGAAAAAAAGAAAGTGGGGCATAGGGACGCAAAAGACGTGCACAATTTGCAGCTTTGATGGTGGAGTCAAGCAAATTGAGGAGAGTTTTCCTTGCTGGAAGTGATGACACCAGTAAGCCAGCATCTTTTCATTTTGATGGGAGCAAATAGGTCAAAGTGCAAGATTGTGTGAACATGCTATTTCATTTGAAAAAGAAAACAATGAAGAAACTGTTCTCTGTCCTGTTGAAAGCTACAATAATAATAAACAAGAGTATTCCACTTTGTCAGAAACAAGTCCACAGAATAGTGTTGCTAAGCTAAAAGAGGATGATCTAATAAATATTTTAACACATAGGGACATTGGATTTATGAAGTTTGATACAACAGGCTCGGCAGTTGTAACACATGCACATCGCACTGAGATTGTTAAAGTTGGAGCACATGAATTTCAACATAAAGAAGGTCCATTTGATGCTAAAGATGGGCGTTCTATACCTACATTTTGGTTCAAACGACGCCATCTGAATGGACAAGAGGTCAATCGTTCCTGGTTAGTGTATTCACCTCTACATAAAGCAGCATACTGCTTTTGTTGTCTTCTTGTTTCATCTACATGTATGACATTCGATAGTTAGTCTGCTTTCAAAACACAGGGTGGATTCTCTAAGTGGAAAAAAAATTGAAAACTGAAATGCCCATAAAAATAGTGACAGTCATCATGAGTCATTTGCTGCTTGGAAAGAAACTGAGCGCCGAATTCGTCTTCAAAGTGGCATTGAGGAAGAGCTGCAAAGGCAAATTCGGCAAGAAAAATAAATGGAGAGCTGTACTGCGACCGTTGCTGGATTATCCACAGTATTTAGCTTCTCAGAATCTTGCATTTCGTGGTCATACTGAGGACGTAACCTCAAACGAAAACCCTGGAAATTTCTTGTCACTTTTGCAGTTATTAGCTAAAGTATGATCCAGTAATGAGAGAGCATTTAGAGCGTGTTAAAAACAAGCAAACATCAACATCTTATCTTTCCCCTGAAATTCAAAATGAGTTTATAAATCTCATGGCTTCACATGTGCGAAATTATTGTTTGTCAGCAATTCGTAGAATTCTGGTATTCTGTTTGATTCCACACCTGATTTAGCCCATCGTGAGCAATTGGCCCAAGTGATTCGGTTTGTTGACACTGACTTTAAGACAAGAAAATTAGAAGTCAAAAAGTCATTTATTGACTTTATACAGATAAAGGAAAAAGACACTGCCAATATTAAGAAAACAATAAGCACCAAATTAGAAGCGGATGGAGTTTTATCGAGTGATTGTTGTTC
>NW_013668993.1:78185-96466 GCF_000517525.1 Limulus polyphemus
TCATATGGTGAAGATGTTTTCCCAAATTTAAGAATTGCATTGCAGATTTTGTTAACAATTGGGATTTCTATTGCTAGTTGTGAAAGGTCCTTCAGCAAGCTGAAGTTAATTCTTACACACTTGAGAACCTCAATGACTCAAGAACGACTTAGTAACTTGGCAATATTAAGTATTGAAAAAGACGTACTTAATACCTTAAATTTTGATAGTTTAATTGATGCATTTGCAGCAGCAAAAGCACGAGAGGTTCATATAATGAAACCATTAATACCAGAATGCTACCTGTACAAGATCTAGTTAAGTATATGTACAGTTTCGTAAACTAATAAAATTTGTTATTTGTAAACTTAAGTAGTATTTTATCAATCTGTTTTATAATTCATATACACCACAAGTGACTGGCTTCTCATATAAAATATGTTTCAAAACTAGGGATATATAACAGAAATTTATTCTGCATGCTTGAAAGATTACTCTAGCTTATTGATGACATAAATATCAAAATGGTTTACAAATTATGTAAGTACACCCAGTAGGCTATACTTCATTAGTTCCAGGTTTACAGTTGTGATATCGTGAGATGTTATATTGTGACTTTATTTTAGGCCTGTGTAAGGCGGTAATTAATTTTTTATGTTATTGTCATTAAGTGGGTAATGAGTCACAAAACAAATAATTAAAACTTTTCAGAGGTGGGGGCGCCAAAAGTGTCTTTGCCCCCGGGTATTGAGAACCCTTCCTACGCCACTGCTTCCAGTACTCTAAATAATCTGTTTGTCTGCCAAACAATTCACAAGAATAAATTAGAAGCATCAATGCTACTTGTTCTTTAAATCATATATAGATATAGGTTCACTGTGGTGAATAACACAGAATTAAAAACATCGGACACATGTACTCCACTAGTGGAAGAATTATAGTCTCGTGCTTTCGATTTGCCTTTGGTCACTAGTGAGAGGTGGAATTTCTCAAATCCACTTTAATCAAGTGGCAAGTAGGGAATCAAATGAATTTCATATTTATTTTTAATATATTTTTGAGTAGTACAATTCTATCGTATTTATTTCGTGAACAGAACGTAATCTTGTGTATTTAATACGTATCTCTCTTAAAACAATTTTAATCAAACTAATGAAGAAATTTAAGCATCATTCATTTCTAAAACAAAGAACTGGGCGTACTCTACTAGTAGCGTGCCTCGACTGTGAATCCAAGGTTTCATTGTTTATGTTCAGTTGCCACAAAAAACGTGTTCCGCACTTTTGTAACGCGGATGCTCTATAAGAGTGACAGTCAAATCCTATAATTCAATAACAGTATCCGTAAAGTTGTAGGTGGGTGCTATTGTCTAGCTGCCACTGTTCAGAGCAGTCTGACTACGTAGGTGGGTGCTATTCTCTAGCTGCCATTATTCAGACCAGTCTGACTATGTATGTGGGTGCTATTCTCTAGTTGCCATTATTCAGACCAGTCTGACTATGTAGGTGGGTGCTATTCTCTAGTTGCCATTATTCAGACTAGTCTGACTATGTATGTGGGTGCTATTCTCTAGTTACCATTATTCATACCAGTCTGACTATGTAGGTGGGTGCTATTCTCTAGTTGCCATTATTCAGACCAGTCTGACTATGTATGTGGGTGCTATTCTCTAGTTGCCATTATTCAGACCAGTCTGACTATGTATGTGGGTGCTATTCTCTAGCTGCCATTATTCAGACCAGTCTGACTATCTGTTTTGAAATTCACTTAAATATTTAGTTCTGTGGAAATGGAAGTAGCTTATTTTTTAACAAAAACAACAAAAAACACGTTAATAATACAGTGTCTTGGAAACAGATCTTTGAGATAGGTTCCCAATGGTTCCTTCGACCTGATGTAAATTTGACAGATAATCATTCGTTTAGCCAGTAGATGGCAGGTCAGGTTTATTCACAAGGCTAGGCAAGGACTAATATTACAATTTGTTTTTAAAATCATAACTGAGAAACGAATGGTATTTAGGATTTAAAGAAATGGTGTTATAAATCAGAGTTTATTTCGGAGGGGGCATTCTAGAATTGCACTTTTTAAAATATGAAAAAGTATCCATATGTAATTGTTTTATTAAATCTTAAATCTCACATTGTTCGTTTGGTCTGAATTTTGCGTAAAGCTACTCGAGGGCTATCTTCACTAGTCGTCCCTAATTTAGGCATTAAGTAAGCACCACCCACCGCCAATTCATGGGCGTCTCTTTTACCAACGAATAGTGGGAATGACCGTCACATTATTTTGCCTCCACGACTGAAAGGAGCGCGCATGTTCGGTGATGGGGATTCGAATCCGTGACCCGCAGATTGAGTCGAGCACCCAAACCACCAGGTCATTTAAATATACGTCTATTATTTTTTTAAAGACAATTAATCTGTAAATATTGTAATTCCATTAAGCTTAGGCTTAGTGTCGTCTTTTAACGGAAAACGCTTTGTATCGGTTTATTTCGAACACAATCAAATGGGGTAAATATTATTATTTTAGTTTTCTATCACGATATTTAGATACGAACCTCCTTTAACTGATAATCTTGATTTAGGAGGATTTATATTATAGCATACTTCTAACTGGTGGTCAGAACACTCGATTGGCAATCTGCGGGTTACGGGATCGAATCCCGTCATTGAACGTGCTTAACCTTTCAGTTGTGGGAGCGCTATAATGTAATGATCACTCTCACTATTCATTAATAAATAGTAGTCCAAGAGTTGGCGGTTGGTGATGTTGTAGTCTATCACTTCTAAATTAGGGACTGCTAGCGCAGGTAGCTTTGCATGAAACTTAGAAGAAACAAACCATTTTTATCAAGGCCAAACTATGAATCTGTGAGCCCTTGGTTTTTGATCCGTTGCCGCAAAATCGCTCTCTGTATTTTTGGGCCGAGGATACGTTATATGTTTATCAGCCCAAAAATGGGGACAGTTAGACGCAGATAGTCTTTATTTGATTTGGTTCTTGTTAAGCATAAAGCTACACAATCGGCTATCTCTGTTTTGCCCACCACAGGTATTAAAACTAGATTTTTATCCTCGTAAGTCTGTAGACTTACCACTAAGCTATTTGGGGGATCCGAAACAAAGAAAGAAATTTTCCCAATTAAAAAAAGAGAGACTGTGAGCGCCATCTATTAGGCTCTGTCATAAGTATGTTTTATTTTTTTAAATATATTGTGTATTTAGATAGATACATATAATCGTAAACATATGTTTTGCTGACTTGCTCCTAACTCACGCCTCTTGCTCTGACGTTTAAACAATGAGTTCTTTCAGATACAATGTTAAAACAGAGCATAGAGTATGTAGCTAGGAAAAAATAAATGGAACCAGTGTATTTTTCTTTCATCAGTTATACTGGTGTTAGATCTTAGATATCAGATACAAAAGTTTAACTGACAAAATTACACAGGAAGAACAAATTTTTAATGGAGTTTTAAAATGAGTTGTATCACCGAGGATGCGACAGTTTCTTTATTCTTTTATATTTGATTAGAAATGACTTATCGCTGAAAACTGATGAGTGAAAATAAGGAATAATATGTCACTATATCAGCCATATCCAGTGCCGATGAAGATTTAAACTGTAATCAAAAGTAAACTTAATCTTTGTCGGTCAGAATGAAAAAGTAAATTTGCAATTAATAAGACTAATTCTATATAACAAACTAATTATAAGTACACAATGTCACGTATCATTACACGAGAAAACTGAAATCTGTCTTGATTACTTAATGTAGAATACGCTGAATCAACAGTTAGGAAACTTTACTATTAACTATGTTTACGGCCACAAACCCAATAATATCTTACGAGGTTCGGCAAGGTAAATAGGTGTAAGTTAGTCCTAAAACTATATGCTCTGCCCACCACGGGTATCTAGTGTTGTGAGGCTACATACATACCGCCGTGCCACTGGGGACCATACGCTGAGGTAACAATACTAAGTCTTCAAAAATGAACAAATACTTATAAATAATAACAATTATTTATAAATTATAACCAACAATATTAAAGAAACTAACTTTAAGGCAAAAGGGAGTATGTTATTACATAAGATCGTGAAGTTAGAATAAACGGGTTTTCGTGTTGCCCTACACTCGGAGCGGATTTCTTTTCTTTGCACACGGAATTATCGTCTGATTTCAGGCTGTGTTTCACTAAGGACCGTGTTAGAAAGCGAGCGAGCAAAACACATAAATTCAGTCAAGTGCGAAGGTCAAATATCAAGGTCAGAACCATATTAAAATGAGTTTGGTTAGACCCATAACATTTGTTAGCGCTAAGTGTGGCAAAGGTCAGAACTAAGTAGACATGAAAGGATGGTAGACTTAAGATGAAAATGTGTTTTAGAGATGTCAAAAATTAGACATATTAGGTTAGACGTCGGGCTTGTTATACGTCCGCAAGTTATGTACATAAACATACAATATTAACCACATCCTTCGACTCACTTGAATTTGTGTAGAATAGTTGCTTTCAATTGCAAAAAATATCGTTACTTTTGTGACGTCTAGGGACCTGAAGTAGGTTGTGAACCAAACATAGAGAAATAAAACGTTTTTTATTGGTTAAGAATCTGCCTGCTGCACCCAATAACCCCAGCTGAAATATAATCTCTGTTTGGTGGATAACTGCAGAAAGTATTCACTAAAGAAACGGCTCTCAAGGATTTCTGTTTTTATGTACTTAATGAATACCATAAAACGTCAGAAACAGTATTTTCATTACCACTACAGTATGGTACTGTGTCAACCTTTTCATGATCACTATGGTGTGGTATTTGGTCAACCTTGTCATGATCACTATGGTGTGGTACTGTGTCAACCTTGTCATGATCACTACAGTATGGTACTGTGTCAACCTTTTCATGATCATAATGGTGTGGTACTGTCAACCTTTTCATGATCATTACAGTGTGGTACTGTGTCAACCTTTTCATTATCACTACGGTATGGTATTGAGTCGACCTTTTCATGATCGCTATTGTGTGGTACTGTGTCAACCTTTTCATGATCATTACAGTGTGGTACTGTGTCAACCTTTTCATGATCACTACGGTATAGTATTGAGTCAACCTTTTCATTATCACTATGGTGTGGTACTGTGTTCACCTTTTCATGATCACTACGGTATGGTATTGAGTCGACCTTTTCATGATCACTATTGTGTGGTACTGTGTCAACCTTTTCATGATCACTACGGTATAGTATTGAGTCAACCTTTTCACGATCATTACAGTGTGGTATGTGTATTGTATTAAAAACACTGACTTATGAATAATATAGTTTTATCCGAATCATCAGAATATTCAAGTTGTTAAAGCAGTTTCTTTTATTTACAAAAGGTAAAACAGCATAAACACTCACAAAATATAACAACCACTGAAAAAATCATCTAATATCAGTAAACAATATTTAAAAAATGGCCGATAATATAGATTATAAGTATAGATTTATCACAAACAATTACATACACATAAATATAAAATAATTTCACTTCAACACAATGTATCATGTAGTGTATTAATGAAGAAATGAGATCCATATTCTTAAGCTTACAACTTTGCGTGTTAAATATGTGTGAAAAAAAATTCTAACTTGCGAAACTAGAAAAAATGAAGAAACATTTAGGCTAAAGAAAATATTAATTAAAACGAATTGATTAATGTGAATAAATGTACAAACAAAATAAATGTTTGTTTTGTGCAAAAAATAAATTAATTCAAGTGAATTTTATTTTTGCAACAAAAAATATTGTGCTATTATTATTATTAATATGAGTAAATAAGGTTCTGCGAAAGATTTACGAGTTGCAAGTAGTTTTGTTCAAAATCAATCACACGAGTAATAGATTTTATATAATTGTATAAAATTATTTCACATCTATTTAGTTCATCAGTGAACTAAAATTTTTGCTTGTGTAAAACAAACAATTTTTTAAACCTGTAATAACAAAATTAAACTTTGCAAGATTTGTTTATTTTTTGAGTGAAAACGAATCACAAATCTGATTGAAAGAACATTGAATAATATTTTCAAGAATCTTTAAAATACAGTATCAAGAACTGTACACAAGGTTAGTTTCTAGATAAGAAACGTCCGAGCTGTTTTCATTCTCCTTCTTCTTATAACAGGTCGAATAATGTCGGACATTTTGATCTTTAAAACTGTTACCCTAACTGCATACATACTCCGATATCTTTCAGTTATCTTGAAATATTCTGATCTGTGGTAGAAGAAATAAGGTGATTATAAATGTTTGTATTTAAGGGCATAGCTACACGATGGGCTATTTACTCTGTGCCCACAATGGGTATCGAACCACGATTTCTTCGCGTATAAGCTCTCAAGCTGTCACTAGGGGCTAAATGGGATTTACAGCACAATTACCTTCACTAAGCAGACGTACACACTATACAAACGTTTATGAAACATTTTAAATATATATATATAAAAAATTTTAGAAAATTGGCACAAAAACGACCGTTTTCCTAAAAAAACGACAACACAGAAATAGTGCAAAGTATATACTATAAATTGGAACGTTTAACTTGAAGTTTGCATATTCTGAAGGTAGTTTTTTTTTTTTCTAAATCAATATTGTGCATATAGAGAAATCTTAAGTTGTTATGTCAGCTGAATTTCTTAAAGTTAAAAACTGCTTTTCATCGAGAAACAAATAACTGCTTTTCCTGGAGATTTTGCCTTAAAAAAACGAAAATTAATATATTATCCACGACAATAAAGTGACAAGATTGCTGTTTTTTTTTTCTTTCGTTAAATCCTGATTTAAAGAACTTCTAATCCCGATTGCAGTAAAAAGATATCACTGGAAATAAATTATGATTATCCTTGCTTTTCTTAAGTTATTTTAATTTTTATCGTAATACTAAGAATTGTCAATTAACACTGTGTGGAATTTTCACCATTATTAGCTACTGTGTTCGGTTGCTCTAGCTTTTTTTTATTAAAGGAATTTTTTACGTGCTTATACAAAATACTGAACTATAAAAAATAATAATTAACAATAAATAAGACTGGAAGTATTTGATATTCCTGTGGACGAATCAATCTGTTGTCCTACAGAAGAGACAGTTTAAAGTTTTGATTTCATCCAAAGTAATTTTGAATCTTGTTGACGAACATTCCAACCTTTATTTATACTTAAGAATTAGTACGATAGGCTTAAAAAACCTAATACTAAAAGCGAGGTTAATATATTGCCATGGATCAGATGTAACTAGATTCAAATCGAACTATAAACTTCTAACACAGAAGACAAAGCTTCTTTCTCTAAATGTGCAGACGCTAATAGTGAAGTGTTAAAAAAAATCTTCCACTTTAAGTGATCTGTCACTACCTAACACAAACCATGCATTCACTGGGCTCAAGAACGCTGACGTACATGTTGACGTCGCAATCAACGAGTGGAACTAACAATTAAGTTAAATTCCCAGACAAGTATGAACACTGTTTTCCTTTTCTAATCATCCAAAAAAAAGTTCCTGCTAAGTGCTTCCCACACAGACACTGATTCTAAATTTAAAAAGTCAATAGATCCTGTTTCAAACACCACTTACTCCATATCTTACTCCATATTTGGCTGGAAGAACTGGAATGAAGCTTTGTTACGGAAGCCTAAAACAAGCCTATTCTTACATTTACACGAGCTCTCGACACGGAATGACTTAGCACTGTAGTGCCATCTGTACGTGTACACCTTGACAGGTAAATATGTACATAGATATTAAATTTAATACAATTGACAGTGAACGAGCTAACAGGTGCACGAATTTTGACTTATTTTACAGAAATTCTTGAATAAAATACGTAAATAAAGTTTATATCAAATATCTGTACATCGCCGATTTGGCTAATGACAGCTTTGGCAGTCAGTTCCTGACAGAGCTGCACTAAGCCTAAAGTTCGACTGACTCGGATTAGCCACTCACTGGAGTTTGACGTCAACACTTATGTACCTTTCTACTTTGACGTAATCGGGAGACGACACATCTCTCACTTTTAACGAATCAGAAATGAGGAGTGACGTTTTCCGAATCCCCGGAGGAGGCTAGGGAATAGTTAGCTGAATCTCTTCGATCTTGTTGACCCACACTATGAGAAGGATGCCCACCAAAAGGGGTCTTACGATAAATTTCACTGCTGTCCGTGTTAGATGGCGGAGTCCAAAACAATGAATGATCACCATCGGTGGTACTGGAGAATACCTGACTCCCCAAATAGTCTGGTTGATCGGTAAATGACATCATTCGCATATTTGTGGCTCGGCCAAAGCGTTCAGAACAGTTGCCATCTTGAGTATCTTCGGATCGTTTTTGCTGACGCCGAATCACCATAGTTGTTTCATATGGGTCATCATATATTTTATTTTCTGGGAGTAATGGAGGAAACAACCCAGCAGTCAAATCACTGCCTGCAGGAGGAACCACGTTCCTTTGTAAGGATAGGTTTTTCCACCTAAATTTTGGAGGCTCCATTGCTGGTATGTTTTCTAGGCTAGAGGACCTTTTGTCCGCCATACTATAGCTGGAGTGGACCCCGCTCGAAGAATCGCTAGCAGCCTTATCAGGAGAAGTAGAAGCCTCGCTCACAGATCCTGAGCTGGAAGCAGGATTATCCTGGGAGTTCCTGTCGTCTACGTGGCTTTTAGTGATCCCTGAGTCTGTGCTCCGTGGGGTCGAGTTCCCAGGATCAGGCTGGAGATGGGTGTGAACAATAACAGGAGCCATGATCCTATTTGGCAAACGACGATTATCGAGGAGAATACCATAGTCTCCATCGTCCAGCAGAGGGCGTGGACTTCCACTGTACCGGAGTGAGTGTAGACGCTATAACGACAATAACAGTATTTGTAACTCATTGAATACTCACTTATTTGAATGAAATATTCTATGTTTTACGCTGTTATATAAAAATCTATAAACTCCCTCTCATTCAAAACTCTACAAAAATATATTTGTTAAATCAATAGAATTTATTACTAAAGTTCTTACAGGACAATCGAAATACATCTAGCAAGTTACATGTTACAATTCGAATTTTGTTTTTTATTTCACCATATGATATCTTTAGACATTCAAATAAATTACCCAAATTAATTTTGATGACATTGTTAACTTTATATTTTCAGATAATTGCTATTCTAAACACAATATGTTTTTGTTTTGTTTTTTCTACAAAGGGGATGCTACTGTTTTTTACCTTTAGAGTTGGACTCTCGAAGTCCTCATCCCTGGCTTTGACTAACTCTCGTAATGAGGCATAATCTCCATCATTGTAGCTGAAGTTAGATCCGTCTTCGAATTTTACGTGTGACTTCTTTCCTTTGCTAATAACGTTTGGAGATTTGCTAGTCAGGGATTTTGTGCGCTTAACAGAAGCACCAGCTAGCTTATCTTCGAAAGTGACTTTGTGTTGCCTGGAAAAAGAAGATTTTCGGTTAATTTGTCGCCATGGTATCATGTCCTCTTCGGGTGAAGTATCTGTAGTTTTTGGAAGAGGAAACTTGGGTTTCAGCCAGTACACGTTGTCGTCTTCGTCAGGAGATTTCGATTTTTCATTTATAGCAGATGACAATGCGATGTCCAAGATAGCCTGCTTTGATGCCTGTTCTCTTACCTGGTAGGTGTGGCCATTTTCAATGACAAGTAATGGTAACTCTTTTATTCCATTTAACAGTTCCAGTTCAGTGTCCTTAGTTGATCTTTGTTGATTATTAGCTTTCTTAAACCACCATCTTTGTTTAAGGCTAAGACCTACCCATAACAGCACCCACAAAATAACGTGCAATATGGTACCAGTTACTCCAGCCAAAACTGTTCCATCCAGACTACCACAGTAGACTAACATATAGTCGTACATCAGCGGTGTTGCACTTGATATTATCATCAAGAGTGTCAAGAGAGCACTCAGATGAGGGATGTAACCACACGAACGGCGAGACTCCTCAACCCAGGTGATGTGGCGTTTCCGAATCTGTTGTTCCTCGTTCTCACGGAACTTCTGTAACCCGTAGATGTAGAGGACACTAGCAGACATCGTTAGAATGATATTGTAGAGAATAAAAAGCAACAGGCTTAAGGAGACGTTGAGCAACATTGGATTGAACTTCAGTAGAACCTCTGAAGGTCCGTAGATATGAATTTTGTAGAGGACAGTAAACCCAGTGAAAGCCAAAAGTTGTTGCAAAGCTGTGAGAACAAACTCAATTGAAAAAACCAGGGCGAAGCTCTTATTTACACGCCAGAAGACAGAGGGGTAACGAACTGCGTACACGAATAACGCCAACCCGTAGTTCAAAAACTCTGCCGAGACAGGCGCCATGTCTTCTAGGTGTCCTTCAGTCACTGTCTTCGGTCGGTTCTGCTGCTCCATTGCTTCTTTTCGCCACAACTCAGTCTCGTTTATCGTCGAGAGAAACTTCAAAGCCACGATGCGGTCTTTGTGAGTAATCATAAAATCCAGGTCCGTTTTCCACAGATCGGCTGTTGAAAAGATTGAAACATAAATATTTACCATTTCGTTATTATTCTTTGGTTATCATATTTGATCTTTAACATTTTTTTGTAGTTTTCTAAAAATTTATCTTTAACCGTTTAGATTAAATAATATACTTAAAGATCATTATAGATTAACTTTTAAGCATCGAACTTATTCTGTTAGTCTATTAAACTTATTTGTTCATAAAACAACATGATTCCCATGTGGGAGCTACTTTTATTGCACCCCCCCCCCCTAGTGGCTCAGTGGCAAATCTGAGAGCTTATAACGGAATTATATCGGATTTCGATACCCATGGTTGGCATATCACACATAGCTCATTGTGTGTCTTAGCGCTTAACAAAAAACAAACAAAGAATATTTGTAACACGACACTTAGCGTTTAAAAAACAGCAAAGAGACGAGGTTGATTCTGATAATAAAAAAAGAGAGTGATTTTTATTTTGCTTTCTTAAAAGTTTTTTTGGCGTACGTCTCGCATAATTGTATTTCTTAAATAACACACCATACAAATGGAAGTACACAGGGATATGTCGATATTAAAATATTTAATTTTTATACTATTGTTTTATATTTGTATCTTAAGGTTTTGGCGATCTGATGTCGATTTTCGTTATAATTAATAGCTTTATACGATCATCTAAGCGTATACTTAATAATTATTTACTAATTATTTTTATTACGTTCTAATTATCAATGTATTTTATATTTCGGCTGCTAATCTGTTGTCCTCTTCAGTGAAGTCCTGAGAAGGACCATGCATGGTAGGATTCCATCCTAGGTCTTCTTGTGAGAAAAAGGAGTTTGTTATCTAACCTTCAAGAAAAATCAGAATGAACTCTGAAGTGAAACAGTCAAACAACTAACAGTACACCCCAAAACAACCTCACTCATATATGGTCTACCTAAGGTCCATAATCAAGGCTTCCATCTCCAGTCATAGATACTAGACATGATATCAACTTGGAGAAGCACCCTTACGTTAAAAACACAACGATCAGTGTCGATGTATCCAACTCCAGAAACACTACAGATACCCCATCAACAACAAGAAAATGATGGAGCTGGAATGTACTCTTCTGACAATAGAACTCATAACCTTCCATATCAACCTAACCTGCTTTCAACATGAGGATAAATACTATCAACAACAACAAGGTCTAACTGTGGGTTAGCCCTATCATCAGTATTCAGTAAACTATACTTGCGAAGATAACGCCCTGAAAACAGCTGCTCTTAGTCCCAGGATTTGTCTCAGAGATGTTGATACGCTCGTAATGTGGTCTAAAGACAAGATTCAATAATTCATGAATCACCTGAACATACAACATCCAGCGGTATGGTTCATAATGGAACTAGAAGACAACAAATTCATACACTACAAGTAACCCACAGATACGGGTAAATACCTCAACTATAAACCAACCAGCCCCATAGACTGTCCAGTTTCAAGAATGAACAGTATTTGTAACTAAACTAAATAAGATGCTAACGAAAAACACATCACTACAATATTCATTGCCAATGACTATTTGATAACGATGAAAACAAAAATATAAACCTCAAGAAAAAGCAGGAAGATAATTACAGAGACACAGCTACAGTCCTTTATGTTAAAGGTCTCTCTGAAAACATAAAGTCAGAACAATTTTTAGAAGCCACAACAATCTAATCAGCATAAATTCAGAACAGTATTCAGAAGTCACAATAATATAAACAGCATAAATTCAGAATAGTATTAAGAAATCACAACAATATAAACAGATAAAGTCGGAACAATTTTCAGAAGCCGCAACAATATAAACAGATAAAGTCAGAATAGTAGTCAAAAGGTACGACAATATAAACAGATAAAGCCAGAATAATATTCAGAATGTACGACAATATATACAGATAAAGTCAGGATAGTATTAAGAAACCACAACAATATAAACAGATAAAGTCAGAACAATATTCAGAAAATATAACAATATAAACAGATAAAGTGAGAACAATTTTCAGAAGCCACAACAATATAAAAAGATAAAGTCAGAATAGTATTAAGAAACCACAACAATATAAACAGATAAAGTCAGAACAGTGTTCAGAATGTACGACAATATATATATACAAATAATTCAAAACAGTATTCAGAATGTACAACAATATAAACAGATAAAGTCAGAACAAAATTATGAAAATATAACAATATAAGCAGATAAAGTCGGAACAATTTTCAGAAGCCATAGCAACATAAAAAGATAAAGTCAGAATAGTATTCAGAATGTACGACAATATATACAGATAAAGTCAGAGTAGTATTAAGAAACCACAACAATATAAACAGATAAAGTCAGAACAGTATTAAGAAACCACAACAATATAAACAGATAAAGTCAGAACAGTATTCAGAATGTACGACAATATATATACAGATAAATCTGAACAGTATTCAGAATGTACAACAATATAAACAGATAAAGTTAGAATAATATTAAGAAACTACAACAATATACACAGATAAAGCTAGAATGATATTAAGAAACTACAACAATATAAACAGATAAAGTCAGAACGGCATTCAGCGTGCACGACAATATATATACACAGATAAAGCAGAACAATATTCAAAAACTACAACAATATAAAAAATAAGGTCAGAACAGCATTCAGAATGCACAACAATATATACAGATAAAGTCAGAAGAGCACTCAGAATGCACGACAATATATACACAGATAAAGTCAGAACAGCATTCAGAATGCACAACAATATATACAGATAAAGTCAGAAGAGCACTCAGAATGCACGACAATATCTACACAGATAAAGTCAGAACAGCATTCAGAATGTACGACAATATAAACAGATAATGTCAGAACAGTATTCAGAAACTACAACAATATAATCAGATAAAGTCAGAACAGCATTCAGAAACTACAACAATATAAACAGATAAAGTCAGAATGCACGACAATATATACAGATAAAGTCAGAACAGTATTCAGAATGTACAACAATATAAACAGATAAAGTCAGAATAATATTCAGAAACCACAACAAAATATGACTGTAGTTAGTGTACACCAAAACATCTAAAGACCAAACGGAAGGCTAAAACACTATTTACGATATCCAATTCTGGAATATACTAAACGCACAGAACTCTGTAATACTGTTCTATGAGTCGTATATCATCACGATAGAGAAGACCAAAGGATGAAATAGAATAATACTAAAATAATGAAATTTGAAGGAAAATGAAAATATAAAACATTTTACATCCACCTAGCTGATAAAACACCCAGTAAAGATGGCATAGAAGTTGCCAAAATCTAGACATTCTTCTTGAAATAACGAAAGTACTTAGTAGACAAGGACAAGTGTTATTAGTTCCTTTGCTTATCAGAAAGTTGACACTATTATTATTTTAAATACAATATAATAGTTAAAGGCTTATTAGGCCATCTTTTAGTGGCAGGCTCTCTCAGAAAGGCCCGTGCCACTTCTATCTTTCGAGGCCCCAATTAAAATAAAAAATGGTGACACATGAAAACAAAATAAGACAACCATTGGCCCAAAAGAAAAGTGAAATATAACTTGAATATTTAATTTGCAGCTCTGAGTTAAGAGTGTGTGTCACATTTTGGTCTGATTGGGAGATACATGAAAACAAGTCGCGAAACTTATCAAATGAAAAAAAAAACAAGTGTCTAAGTTTGAGGCCCGGACCAAATGGCAATCCTGCCCCCCCCCCCACCTCTAATTAGCCCTACTTATTGGGATTTGGTGACAGGTTTTCGCCTTTCTTGTGGTTTAATCAAACTTTGTAGAAACTAACCGATGTTTCTAGAATCATTGAAGGTCTGACTAATGTGGAAACACAGTTCAAGTTGAAGGACCGTGTATGTTGTACATATTTACACACACTGGTCGAACTGCTGATCTGAGGATTCTAGATTGAATATAATCTTTTTTACATCTACAAAAGCACATATAAAGATGGACATATTATGATAATTACACGAGAAGCATACCTTTGCTAAGAAATCCATGCTGGATCAATCGAGCCTGGATCAACACCCTGGGTAACAACAAACAAAATGCTGCGCAGACATGGAGGAAAGGTGCTGTAGGTGCACCGTGTTTCCATAGCATTTTCACCCACCGTTTCGGTTTATCCCTTCGTAAGTTTTGATAAATAGCCCCGTTGTCGTCATCGTTTCTACCCCATTTTCCGCCATCATTAGAAAAGTTACCAACTTTAAGAATACCGGCGACTGTGAAGAACGGTAGGAGAATTAGAGCTGCTCCAATCAGAGCCACGTACGCGTTGAGTTCTAGAAAAGGCTGATTTTCCACTGGCCACGGCAAGGATATATACTTGACGAAACTTTGAACACTATGGACGATAATGTAGATTTGAAAGGCGAGTGCTAGAATGGAATACCAGATGGAACACAAGCTATTCAGGCGTGGCTTACGACAAGTCAGAGAAAATGACCCCTGGCGTCTTCTGTTAGTACTGATGTTGGATCTCATTGTAACGTTTTGAGAATCAACTGAGAATCATTTCATAAAATATTTCCAAAATACTTAGACCAAGAGCGATTATAAACATCTGATTTCAAACATCAAGCCAACTAATCACTGGTTGAGATACACTGCCTTCAGGAAACACGAATATGACGTCATCGACAGATGATTCACTTTGTTCCGTGCATGTCCATCTTAGTGAAGGCGTTGCAGGAATTTCCGTGAGAACCTAACGAAATACAAAAAAATAAAAAAAATAACACACGTAAGTCTTCGTCACAAAATATAATAATAATGAAATTACTTCGGTTTAGTTTAGGAAGTCTGGTATTCTCACAAGCTGTAGAAATATATATATATATATATAGTATGTACTGAAAATGGAAGGCTATGAAAATAATTTAAAATTCAGAAGAATGAGTGTTTTTTTCTCCTCGTATTAATTAATTAATATAATAATAATTCACGCTTAGAAGGTGTAACTTATGAGTGAAAACAGCTAACTACTAACAAGAAAATAACCGCGCCAATAAAAAGTGGTTTGTATCATTTCCCGTTATCATACACACACACATACTTCCGGTGGGGCAATAGATATTCCGGATCTATGCCTCTAGAGCATGGGATTTTTAGAATCGGAAGTGACGGGGCAAAAATAACTTCATTTCAGGAACACTTTTTCTTTCTTTTCTTGGACAGCTTCTACAAAGTTTGATTAAATCACTGTACATTTTCCGAACTTAAAGCCTCTTGGTACATTTATGAAGAAAACGAAATGAACAAAGCACGAAATTCATCACGTGTTACCATGGAAAAAGCAGTGATTTCGCTGTTGGAAACAATACCGAGTTTACACATTTAGCGTTGTTATGAAAACAACCTGGAGCTTACATATTTAGTGTTATAAAATTATATGAAATATAAACAAATTTTTTGAGTATGGGTGATAACATTTAGAATAAGTCATGGCGAATAGTAATCATTCAACAAGGACAAATGAATTTTATTACAGACTTGTATTACACGGAGTTAGTGTTCAACTTAGTTTAACAGTACTTTCAAACTAAGCAGGACGTAATTACAAGTTACTTTTGTATATTTAAACTGTTATTTGAAAAAATTAGCCCTGGTGGCTCAGCGGAAAGTCAAAACATATGGTTTCGATACTCGCGGTGGACACGGCACAGACAGCCAATTTTGTAGCTTCGTACTTAATGTCAAACAAACAAAATTTGAAAAGTTTTCTGAAAAACAATAGTTTCCTTACATCCAGATGGCGTATCAAAAACACATTTTATTTGATATTATAATCATCTCAGCATAGCAGTTTTGTTTCTTGCTCAAATGCTTAGTTATATTGTGTAACTTGGCGTTCTGAGAAGTGTTGATGCCTTTGGGACTGCGTTCTTACCACAGCAATATAATTAAATACGTGGATGATTTATACACAGACGAAATAAGAGCATCAAATGCTCCTAGCGTCAACCGTAAATCGTGACGACTGACAGCTGATCCCTGATAGGACGGACGAGGAGTCCTACCAAAAGTATATCCTCTTTCATCAACAGCTGGGTCTATAAAAGACTTTGCTTGTTTACGGAGAACATCCGGTAAGGATAGGTTTAACCCTTTCATTACTCGTTTTTAAAATCTTTTTTTCTGGCAATCACCAGAAAAGATTCGATGTAGAAAATCGAAGTAGAGTCGATTCAAATTACTTATTTAATTGAAGTAGGATCAATTTAACTTATTGATTTATTTGAAGTAGGATCAATTTAACTTACTGATTTATTTGAAGTAGGATCAATTTAAATTAGTGATTTACTTGAAGTAAGGTGAATTTATATTTGTGATTTGATTGAAGTACGGTGAATATAAATTAATGATTTACTTGAAGTAGGATCAAATTAAATTAGTGATTTATTTGAAGTAAGGTGAATATAAATTAGTGATTTAACTGAAGCAAAGGAAATATAAATAATGATTTAATGGAAATAAGGTGAATACAAATTAATGATTTAATGGAAATAAGGTGAATACAAATTAATGATTTAATGGAAATAAGGTGAATATAAATTAGTGATTTACTTCAAGTAGGATCAATTTAAAATAGTGATTTACTTGAAGTAATCAATTTAAAGTAGTGGTTTAATTGAAGTAATCAATTTAAAGTAGTGATTTAATTGAAGTAATCAATTTAAAGTAGTGGTTTAATTGAACTAATCAATTTAAAATAGTGATTTAATTGAAGTAATCAATTTCAAGTAGTGATTTAATTGAAGTAATCAATTTAAAGTAGTGGTTTAATTGAAGTAAACAATTTAAAGTAGTGATTTAATTGAAGTAATCAATTTAAAGTAGTGGTTTAATTGAAGTAAACAATTTAAAGTAGTGATTTAATTGAAGTAATCAATTTAAAGTAGTGGTTTAATTGAAGTAAACAATTTAAAGTAGTGGTTTAATTGAAGTAATCAGTTTAAAGTAGTGGTTTAATTGAAGTAAGCAATTTAAAGTAGTGGTTTCACTTTAACTGAGTATCCAATAAATATGAGGTGGCAATTACCATTTCATTCAACTTGTTAGAGGAAATTCCTTACGAAACACGATTAATTTTTTAAAATTTTAATTATTCTGTTAATGAGAGGAAAATATGTTTAAAATACAATTAGAATAGTAGTACTGAAAGCAAACAAACGTTTTCTGAAATACATAATAAATAACAAAAAATCCATTTTGTTTCAACTGTAATTAACCAAAAGTAAAAATAGGGTTAATTTAGTGCTCAAAATAAATATAATTTCATTTCACTGCAACGATCAATTGAATGGAGACAAGGGTTACCGTTTGAATATCACAATAAGTTACTATTTTAACAAGGATTACTCCGAAGGCTCAGTATGTGATGATTATCAGCTTAACAAATATTATGTCTTCAGCCAGTAAAGAAAAGCTAGAAAAAGTAAGAAATTCCTTCCAACCAGCTCTTATAAAGTAAAAAAGGGGACAATAGAAGTTCTATCAATGAGATAAGAGAGGGAAATAGTTCCTCAGTTCTAGCACTGACCAGTTTATGATATGAAAATGTAAAATTCTATGGTAATAATACTGTTGCGTCAGCGAGTCACATGACTACTGTGGCGCCCTCTAGTTTCTAGAACTATCTTGTTCCTTCATGAATGCTCTAGTATTTACTAGATAGGGTAGTCTGGTATATAA
>NW_013668993.1:97446-98121 GCF_000517525.1 Limulus polyphemus
AACGGAGACGTAACAATACTATATGTATCTCCCGCCTGTCGAGGAGAAAATAATCTACAACAGACAGAAGCATAACACTGATTTTGCTCCTGGTAACTGTTACCAGCATTCTTGATGCTAGACCACAAATTTGGAGTTCAACGAACTACAAGATATCGATTACTTAAAGAAGAGTCATCCACATATTTCTGTATAAAACTAAAGAACAACTGGAGACGTGGGAGCTCACCCAAATGTTAATTTCTACTATAGTTACATACTGTATTCTCCTGATTTGTGCTCCGTCATTCTGCCCGGGTTTATTTAGTTACTAAACAAAACAGGTTTTCAACACTCACAATAGAAACATGTCTGGATGATTTAGATATTTAACTTGCATAAAAGTCTGATTTGTTTGATAACGTCAGAAAATGGTTCATGTCCTTATGTGAAAGTCTGATAAGTTGACAACGTCAGAAAACGGTTCACGTCCTTCAATAAAAGTCTGATATGTGTGACAACGTTAGAAAATGTGTGTAAGAAATTAATTGTTGTGGATATTGAAAGAGAAAAATGAAGTGTGTTATAGGTTAAACTATGGAAGACAAGGTGTATATATATTCAAGGTGTTAATAACAGATATATATATATATATATATATATATATAGATATAATAACTACATATATATATATAC
>NW_013668993.1:98960-106717 GCF_000517525.1 Limulus polyphemus
ATATATATATATACAAGGTGTTAATTACAGATATATATATATACAAGGTGTTAATTACAGATACATATATATATATACAAGGTGTTAATTACAGATATATATATATACAAGGTGTTAATTACAGATACATATATATATATATATATATACAAGGTGTTAATTACAGATATATGTATATAAATATTGATATATACTGTTGTAGATATAACGTTTCGAACAACGCCCTTCTTCAGGTATCTGTAACTGATCAGTATATCCATAAACATAAAAAGAGTTCAGCGACAGATACCTGAAGAAGGGCGTTACTCGAAACATTATATCTACAACAGTATATATTAATATGTATATATATATATCAGTAATTAACACCTTATTGTCTTCAGTGGTTTAACTTACAACATTTTTTTTTTAAATGTTGAAGAAGGATCATGTCTTTGTGCTAATATCTGACAAATTAATAGAAGAGGTTTTGATGAATTCTGTTTAAAATGAAGGATTTTTGAAGTTTAAATCTGAAATAACACAAAAGAATAAGTAGAAAGTCATCTGAACTTCTATTTTTCAAACATCAGCAAAGTGCTGTGAGTACTAACTACTAAGCTCAACTTTCACGGAGATTATGTTTTCGTTGTATAGACTTTCGGTCTTTTTATATTTTCGTTGTATAGACTTCCGGTCTTTTTATGTTTTCGTTGTTTCAACTTCCGGCCTATAATGGTGTTTTTCTCTTTTTTTTCACACAGGGATCTGCAGTGCTTTGTGTGAGTCCTTCCCAGTCCAGCTACGTGGGTTCGTAAGTGTTCTTCCAAAATTCATATTACACATGCGCAGAGGCCCAACAACCACAATGCAATAGAAATGATGCAACACCTGAAGAGCCATTTTGCACGAGTTGTATTATTATCCGTTTTATACGACGAATCGTCACAATTTCATCACTGTTCCCACAACCTGCAGTAGCGCGTATACAACAATTTTAACTCTCAACGATGTGACTGATCACAAAATAATTAAGTTAAGGTATCTATACTGGTAGGTAGTTGCTCTTAACCTAATAACTTGATTGCTTGCAGCTCAAAGTGCGGAAAGTATTCAGTAGATTTTTCGTGAGCTCGAACCTTGGACTTTCCTCTTGCATCTCTGCAATCTAACCATTAGTGTACACCCGCATTGTATTTGTAATACAATGGTTTTTAACAAACAATAATAAGCCGTATTTAACGTTTTAAGTTAAAAACACTGACATTTTACTATTTTGGTACGAAGTGTGAATTAACTCGCAAAACATGTTCCACCGTCGGTTTTTTATCATGTGACATGCTTCACATAAAGAGACGCATAAAACCGTGTTCAACCATCGATTTTTTAAAATTATCACGTGACACATTTCACACAAAACAACAGCCGAAATCATGGTCAAACATCGGTTTGTTACAATCTTCATATGCATGTTCAAAAAATTCGAAAATCTTTAGTTCGTTGCTATTATTAAATAACTCTTATTATCGAGAGAAAATGCAATATGTAAATTACATATCACAAAAGCAGTACCAACAATGTATCCACCTGAAATTATCACGCCTTGGTGAGCACAGCATCTTAACATTGTCTACCATGTAAATGAAACATCTCCACACCTGTCACTGACTAGACATGGGTCGGGCTAATGTTTACACGTTATAACCGCACCAATATGTATCGTAGACATTTATACAGCGTTAAATTAGCCTTCTTCAGACGTTTTACACGTCAAGGTCAGTAATCATAAGTGGCATGTGAAAAGTCTTAGAACCAAGGCCAGAGTGCAAAGAAAGGCCCTCTAGGAAAAACATCCCACCAACTCTGAACATCAAGGAAAGAAAAGAAGAGAAAATCTAGTAATTCTCAACTTCCTGTCCCAGCTGACATATCCTAGACTAGAATCAATAGTGTTGCTTTGGGAATTAGGATTTCACGTTCATGGGATCTACGAACGAAGGAAGTCAGAATGGGTTCAAAACTTCTGACCATCTGAGATATATATATATAACATAAATGGTTGTGGCAAATGAATGATTTTTCAGACGATCATCTCCTTTAGATTGAAAGGAATCAAGACATTATTCTTAGCAATACATATTTTTTTAAGACACGGAAATAAGTGTTGATATATTCTGTAGGTCTTTCTAATTGTTGGAGTGAACACAGTATAAAAGATGTTCCTAACTGTTGGGGTGAACAAAATATAAAATATATTTATATTTTTTCGAGTTAACACAGTATGAGAGTCATTTCTTATTGGAGTATAAAAGGTATTTCTAACTGTTGGAGTTAACACAGTATAAAAGGTATTTCTGTTTGTTAGAGTGAATACAGTATAAAAGGTATTTCTGTTTGTTAGAGTGAATACAGTATAAAAGGTATTTCTGTTTGTTAGAGTTAACACAGTATAGAATATATTTCTAATTGTTGGAGTTAACACAGTATACGAGTTATTTCTAACTGTTGGAGTTAACACAGTATAAAAGGTATTTCTGTTTGTTAGAGTTAACACAGTATAAAAGGTATTTATGTTTGTTAGAGTGAACACAGTATAAAAGGTATTTATGTTTGTTAGAGTTAACACAGTATAAAAGATACTTCTAATTGTTGGTGTTAACAAAGTATACGAGGTCTTTCTAATTGTTGAAGTTAACACAGTATACGAGGTCTTTCTATTTGTTAGAGTTAACACAGTATAAAAGATATTTCTAATTGTTGGAGTTAACACAGTATAAAAGGTATTTCTAATTTTTTGAAGTGAACACAGTATAAAAGGGTATTTCTGTTTGTAAGTTAACACAGTATAAGAATTATTTATAATTGGAGTTAACATAGTATAAAACGTATTTCTAATTGTCGGAGTGAATACACTATACAAGGTCTTTTCAGTTGTTGGACGTAAATTACAGTGCCATTCTTAACCAACTTGCAGCCCTAAAACAGCTCGTGTTGAAACACAACAAACCTTATAACGGGTAAATCATAGGAACTGCATCGTTTTAGCTGTTAATTAAAATGAGAGACGATTAGACTGTTTCTAGCTAAATTCTGGTGCAGGCACAGTTATCAATGTTTCCAGATGTCATTAGTTAATACTAACAATAGACAGAGTACGTTTCCATATATGTAAAACAGATTCATGTGAGAATGACTGCTTAAGGGCCTAGTATCGATCGGAAGGTTTTTAACAGCAAGGTCCGTAAGGATCTCGTATGTTTTTAAAATCTTTTTTTTTCTATCTGTAGGTCAATGCATGACTTTGTTCAGTCATACGAAAATGTAAACCAAAAATCACCACCAATCTTGTAGTTACTGCCACTTAGTGCTGCTGAAGTCCCCTTTGTTTTGTTTGTAAAGAAAATGATCATTTTTACAAAATATTGTGGTCAGTTGTTTACAGTGAATATTATAACAGTCAAAATATTAAATTTCTCAATATATGAACACTACCTGTAGCGAACAGTTGAAAAAAGAAAGTCCTAATTTGACGGTTAAAAACTCTTAACTTGGTGACAAGTAGGTTTCTGGGAGTTTTAGTTAACTTTGCACGAGTTCCTAATCAGACGTATATACCTAATATCACCTTCCTAAGAACGATGCCATGACTCCATCCATGTCCATCAGCTAATGGTAGAAAATTAAAGTTATAGAATTGTGTTGTGTTGTCAGAGAAGGTTACAAAAATATATTACACTGAAACCACGTGGAAAAGTATGTTTACAACGTCTAAAACACAAAACTAAAAGTTGCCAGAGCAACGAGCTATGTGGTTAGTTTTTAATAATGTTTATATATATAAAGACTGTAACAGAACTTTTACAAATAGGTGTTTTATTTTTCTTTCAGGTATGAAAACTACATAAATAATTCAGCTAACTGGAAACTTTAGAAAAAAACGCTTTCTTATAATTTTGCTGCCACTATTTAAATAGCAAGGGAACCCATAGACATTTTGGTCACGTGATTACTTTGTTTAACGTGCTTCATTCTCCAGTACCTACTCACTCCTCTCATGTGCTTTGCTCCCAACCCAGTAACAGTCCCTTAACCTGCTTTTCTATTCATGTGTGGACGATGGAAAATTATATCGTCCAAGACCCGAGGCTGCTGAAGCTGGTTTCTTATTGATTCTCCCCCACCAGTTACCTTTAGGGTATCGATTTTCCCGATCGAAGCTTACCTTTATTAATCTACGTAAAAAAGAAAGAGAAAAAAGTTAAAAAAAACTATGGAAATTGTGGAGAACTCATCAATGTTTTTCAATAGTTTTAAAATACTTTGTTGCTCATTAACACATTGTTCTGTAACAGCAAGAAATAAACCACAGATTAAGAAGGTTTCAAACAACTCATACCGGTTGTTTAGCATTAGCAAACTGAAGCAGACAACAAACATTCTGAACCTGGGTTGTTTAGCATCAACAGACTGAAACAGACAACAAACATTCTGAACCTGGGTTGTTTAGCATCAACAGACTGAAACAGACAACAAACATTCTGAACCTGGATTGTTTAGCATCAATAGACTGAAACAGACAACAAACATTCTGAACCTGGATTGTTTAGCACCAACAGACTGAAACAGACAACAAACATTCTGAACCTGGGTTGTTTAGTATCAACAGACAACAAACATTCTGAACCTGGGTTGTTTAGCATCAAGTAGACAACAAACACAAATAGCCTGAACCTTTCCTATACTTGTGCAACAATAATAAAGTTTTCTGCGTACTTCTAGATTTAATTCAATGTTTATGAGAAAGAAGGAAATGTTTCGATAAAGACACAAGAGAAAGATAAGGATGTAACGAGGTTGACGACCTCTAAAAGAGCTGCACAATAAATCTCCAACAAAGCGACTCGAATCAATAAAACCGAAGGTGGCTGGTAAGAACGTGTGTTAGGCACAGAATAATGAAGGGCGACGGCACCCATCTCCATCCGCCAGAGAGGAAAAGCACTTTGAGATGGTGACGTGATGCCTTTAGGTGACTCTTGTGGTGGTTTTTGAAGTGGTCTGCACACAAACTAACAACTTAAACATTCATAAACAATACTTGTCAGAAACAATATGCACAATAGTATTTTGTATGCACGTACTTTTTAAATATCTTTGTTTACTTTTGGTAGTCAAACACAATTGTTGTTTGTCATTGCTCATAGTTCACTTCTTCTATGTTAAATGACAATATAAATAACGCCTCCTCATTAACCAAAAGGACAGTAGTTAATTAAATTACTAAGCCGTGACTTCCGAGCCTAAACCAAACAAGTGACGTCTACAATACAAACTATAGTACGTGAATAAACATGACGAAATACGCGGTGGTTTGAGAGTTGTGGACAAAAAACGGAAAAAAAAGGCCGGGGATTTGAAAACTGGGCTTAGCAAGTTTTGCATTTAGAAATGTCCCAAACAGCGCGTTCATTTGTTTTGTAGCTGTCGTTGGGGATGGCTACATTGTTTTTTAGCTTTCGCTGGGGATGGCTACGCTGTTCTGTAGCTGTCATTGGGATGGCTACACTGTTCTGTAGCTATCGCTGGGGATGGCTACACTCTTTTGTAGCTATCGCTGAAGATGGCTACATTGTTTTTTAGCTTTCGCTGGGCATGGCTATGCTGTTCTATAGCTGTCATTGGGATGGCTACACTGTTCTGTATATATCGCTTTGGAAGGCTACACTGTTCTGTAGCTATCGCTGGGGATGGCTACACTGTTTTGTAGCTATCGCTGGAGATGGCTACACTGTTCTGCAGATATCGCTTGGGAAGGCTACACTGTTCTGTAGATATCGCTTGGGAAGGCTAAACTCTTCTGTAGCTATCGCTGGGGATGGCTACACTGTTTTGTAGCTATCGTTGGAGATGGCTACACTGAAAGTTTTATTTACAACGTGTGTGATATTTCATTATGGATAAGAAACATATCTTTCTGACGTTTCATTTGACGATGTAATATAGAAATGATCAGACCAGTGTTATTACATTTTCAAGCAAACCATGGGCGTCGGAACAGGGACGGCCAGGCCCTCCCACTTTCAATAAAACAGCCAGAACCCTCTTCACATCTCCCCAAAAATTCAATAGGTTTATGATTTCTCCAACTTAAATTGAGTTTTTGATCCAAAAAAGTGACTCACATAGGCTCAAAATTGAATTTGGCAGCTCGAGGTAAAGATATTAAGGTCACATAAATTGGTCCTTCAATTGCTTGTTTTCATCATTCACTTCGCTTTTTATTTCTTTTAGTTTCTGTTGGTTTCCACTACATCCAATATCTTGGCCCACACTGCATCAAAAAAGAAACAAACTAACACACGAACAGTTAAAAATTTTCCAGGGGTGTACTTTTGATGGGCCTGGCACGGTGTGGTGGTAAGGGACCTCGACTCGAAATCTAGTTACCGAATTTGCTCACCTTTCAGCCGTGAGGATGTTATAATGTGACGATCAATCCCATCTTTCGTTGTTAAAAGAGTAGTCCATGAGTTGGCGAAGAACGGTGTGTGACTACCTGTCTTCCCTATAGCCTATCACTTCTAAATTAGGAACGGTAAGAGCAGATAGTCTTCGGGCAGCCTTGCGCGAAATTCAACAAACAAGCAAACAAAACACTTTAGATAAGTTTGAGTCTTTTTGCATTTACACCCCCTTCTCCATCCCAAGGTAATTCGGCATACTTCAGCAATTAAAACATCAAGAGTTAAGCACTGCGGGCAAAGCCTGAAAGTTTCTGATCAAAATAGTGGAACAAAGTTCACAGTCGGACTCTATGAACGTATTTCGCGAGCAAAAATAAATAGGCTACTCAAACATAGGTTAAAAATGGATTTTTTAAAACTAAGTCTATGAGAGAAATGACTATACGTAGAGAAAAGTTCATAATTAGATTTTAATGTCTGAGATAAATTAGGAACAGCGTGATGACTGCACACAGTGTGCTGTGTACGAGCAAATTTGAAAACCAATGATAAACACTGTACTAACTGTCTGAAAACATTAAGGAAGAATGTAATGACAACACAAAGTTTGTCATGTCCGAACAAATCTAAAAACTACGGAATTGAAAATAGAGCTGTTATTTGTAGAAAGTTTAATCTAAAAATTGTCTACAGTTTACAAATATCATAAGACAACCCTAGGCACAGATTACGTATATCATGGGACAAACTTAACTACAGTTTACGTATATCATAGAAAAAACTAGTCACTTATAAGCATATTATAAATTATCTCAGTGTTACAAAACAATTTTTAAGAGAAAAATAATTTCGTCTTACCTTTGGTTTGCCCTAAAGCCACTGCAAAAATAAAAATATTTCTAACACATTTCCCCCGTTGTTTAGTTACCAGTCAAGAGATGTTGTAAATCTGTAACCACGGTAACGCTGTAGAATAGGAGAAGATGGAAGCTACTAAGGAGTAAGATTGCAGCTTCCTCCACGAGACGCGTGACCTCGCTCTGGCAGTCCCAACATCTAGTGACCACAGTTTGCACGTATACAGTCTTTACTGGTACCACTCAACTTGCGCTCTTGGCGTCGGTAGCCACCCCAAGGTTTAATCCAAACAGACACGCTCACTTGGGGAGGTAGGGGAGAAACGAAGTAGAGGAAAACAAGTGAGTTTCCACACACACAAAAAAAAAAAAAAACTAAAACGTTAGTAACACAGACTTAAGTTTTAAGGTTAAGTAAGTGGTTTTAGTTTTAAATAATTTAGTTCGTTAACGTTAA
>NW_013668993.1:107713-114916 GCF_000517525.1 Limulus polyphemus
CCCCCACACAAAAAAAAAAAAAAAAAAAAAAACGTTGTTAACACAGCATTTAAGTTTGGAATGTGTTTTATAATATTGCTTAAGAGAGTGTCACCTAGCGGAATTTTTCTGAATTCATCTTTATGGCTACAAGTAAAATATCGTTTTTTTTTTTGGTTGTTTTTTCGTCTGTCTTTTGTAAGAAACAACAATTCTTCAGTTGATTCAAAATCCCAAGGTATTACTATCAAGGACGTCCATTAAATGAGAAAGATAAATTCCAATGTCCTTTACCCAGCACTTGTAACCTTAGAAACGTGGTCGAGGATTTTGTTTACTGGCAGTGTGGTATCTTGATTTTCAATATATTTATTTATTTCCTCGCCTCGGATTTGAACCCGAGATTTGTCACCTGGCGAGTGTTCTACCAACCGACCCTAAAAGGTTAAACCCCCAGCATTTCTAATAGTCTACTTTTTAACAAATAAAATTACTACAGAAGCAGCAAGTAATGAAAGTGTGAACAGGTTTGTCGATCTTTCATACAAACTTATCACTCTCTTTAAACACTTCCATGGTAGATAGCTACAAGTTTGGTAATTTAAGTGGAATGTGATTGGTTTGTATCGAACTGGTCCTTCGGCAACATTCCGAACATTTTATCATTTTGTTGGATAGACCCGTACTGTTTTCACTGGCAAATATTTCGGAATAAACACGTAACAACAAAAATCACAATGTTCCCTTGATTTCAATAACTAATAAATAATATTTGCGAATCATAAATGAAAAATATTTAAATATATATAAATAACCACTTCAATTTGACATTCCATTTTTATAACTATATCATTCCAGAAAAGGACCACTTGAGGTGAACTAGGTGATTATAGATAAGGACCATATGAAGTGAATTAAGTGGTTGTAGATAAGGACCACATGAGGTGAATTGCGTAATTGTTCATAAAGACCACATGAGATAAATTGCGTAATTGTTTATAAGGGTCACATGAGGTAAACTATGTAATTGTTTATAAGGACCACATGAGGTGAACTACGTGATTGTTGATAAGAACCACATGAATTAAATGGTTGCAGGTAAGGGCCATATGAGGAGAACTACGTGATTGTTGATAAAAACCACATGAGGTGAACTACGTGATTGTTGATAAGGGCCACATGAGGTGAACTACGAGATTGTTGATAAGGGCCACATGAGGTGAACTACGAGATTGATGATAAGAACAACATGAAGTGAACTACGTGATTGAAAAAAGAATCACATGTTGTGAACTAAGTAATTAGGGATAAGGAGCTTATGTGCTAATCTACGTGATCACAATTAAGGCGTTTTGGGCGGTCTCCATTTACACGAAACATTTGTAGGCCAACTCTAACATCTTGAAGTCAAAACAGTGCAACAAAACTGCTTTAGAATCATTTTGACAAATAGTGAGATTAGTTTAGAATTTAACCTTCTACAGGTGCTCAAAGTACACCCATAAAGAATTTATTAAACGATTTTTCACCGCTTTTCTGAATCATGGCTAATATCCAGTTTAACCTGACTATATGTGCTCAAAGTAAACCCATAAATAATTTATTAAACGATTTTTCCCTGCTTTTCTGAATCATGGCTAATATCCAGTTTAACCTGACTATATGTGCTCAAAGTAAACCCATAAATAATTTATTAAACGTTTTTCCCTGCTTTTCTGAATCATGGCTAATATCCAGTTTAACCTGACTATATGTGCTCAAAGTACACCCATAAAGAATTTATTAAACGTTTTTTCCTGCTTTTCTGAATCATGGCTAATATCTAGTTTAACCTGACTATATGTGCTCAAAGTACACCCATAAAGATTTTAATAAACGTTTTTTTTCCTGCTTTTCTGAATCATGGCTAATATCCAGTTTAACCTGACTATATGTGCTCAAAGTACACCCATAAAGAATTTATTAAACGTTTTTTCCCTGCTTTTCTGAATCATGGCTAATATCCAGTTTAACCTGACTATATGTGCTCAAAGTACACCCATAAATAATTTATTAAACGTTTTTTTTTACCTGCTTTTCTGAATTATGGCTAATATCCAGTTTAACGAAACCAGATGCAACAAGAGTCTACAAACAAAGGCACTTTTAGAAAAACAAGACAATACTTAGCAATATTTACATTTTATAAGATGCAAGGATAACTGAGCCTCTGTATAAACTCAAAACTTTTTCTTTGTTTCAAGTAGATGGCGTAACTGAAAAGGAGAGCCACAAGTGAAAGAAAGCTTTGTTTAACTGAAAATCTATTGTTTGTTAGTGACATTGGAGTATCAATGAGTTTTATTGGAAGTGGTAACTTTAGCCTATAAGTTCTAAATTGAACTTTGACATCATTCTTGAGCAAGTTTCTACGGAAAAGATACAAAAAACAGGTCTAATTTGAAATCTTTTTAAGTCTTACAAAAAACAATTCAGGATGAAATTACAAACTGATGAATTACTGTATCCTTGCCATATTAAATTTGTTTCATTAATTATTGGGTCAATTTTTAATTTGTTTGTTTTAGAGGAGAACAACATCGGACCATTATCCACTGTGTCTACCGCGGGGATCGACCCCCGTATTTTAGCGAGATATATATATAGGTAGCTTGCTTCGATTAGAAGTGATTGATATTATATATTCATAAGCATTGGCTCATACTTAATTTGATTAAAGTTTCTGATTTTTTTTAAACTCAAATATTAGTATATGTACAGTACTGTTAAGAAAAGAGACCCAACAAGCAAAGGTTTGTTTGTTTTTTAATTTCGCGCAAAGCTACACGAGGGCTATCTGCGCTAGCGGTCCCTAATTTAGTAGTGTAACACTAGAGGGAAGGCAGCTAGTCATCACCACCCACCGCCAACTCTTGGGCTACTCTTTTTACCAACGAATAGTGGGATTGACCGTCACATTATAACGCCTCCACGGCTGAAAGGGCGAGCGTGTTTGGTGGGACGGGAATTCGAATCCGCGACCCTCAGATTGCGAGTCGAGCGCCTTATCCACCTGGCCATGCCGGGCACAAGCAAAGGACAGTTTTATCGTCATTCAGGTTTTGAGACTACTTGGTACTGCTTACGATTCTCATTTCTAAAATGACAGGTTTTTTGTTTCACACGACGACTTAAAAACGGAGACCGACTGCTTTCGACCTACCCAGTAAATCATTGTCAAAAACTACCCTCGTGCGAAAAAAAAAACTGTCATTTGTGATTTTACAGTTTCATCATGGCTATTTCAGATATTCTGCTGATCACTTCTGGCTTCTAACTTCTTGAGAACCGTAATTATGCAAACAGTACCACCTCAATGTGACAGAAATAGTCGTTTTCGTTATTTTTCTCTTGATAAGAGACTAAGATGTTAACAGACGAAGACAGGCTTAACTACTCATTGCTTGCACTTTTTCATTGAAACTGTACTGTGCTACAGCGAATTGATACATTAAATATGCATCCTCCGCTATCTATAAGAACACAAATATACACACTAACTTCCGTACAAATAAGACCAACAACGTTAACCGTAGTTCCCATATCGCTCCTTGTGAATCGGGTCTATTTCGGTAAAAGCAGGAGAAGGAGACATTGTATCCGTAAGGAACATACCACACTAAGTACGATATAATTTACACACCTGTCGTTATAGTACATGGAATATTAGGAGAGAGTCACATCTAGTAGCTGTGAACACGTAATTACTATATAATAGCATATCAAAGAGACTACTGGTAGAATTCATTTCAGGGATAACTATTCACAACCATCTACAGACAGTCATAAATAGATCTAAATAGGGTTTTAGAAGTCCATTACTTTGACTGGACTACTGGAAGTTAAATAAATCTAAATACGGTTTTCGAAGTCCATTACTTTGACTGGGCTACATGGAATTAAATAAATCTAAATACGGTTTTAGAAGTCCATTACTTTGACTGGGCTACCTGGAATTAAATAAATCTAAATACGGTTTTAGAAGTCCATTACTATGATTGGGCTACCTGTAATTAAATAAATCTAAATACGGTTTTCGAAGTCCATTACTTTGACTGGGCTACTTGAAGTTAAATAAATCTAAATACGGTTTTAGAAGTCCATTACTTTGACTCGGCTACCTGAAGTTAAATAAATCTAAATACGGTTTTCGAAGTCCATTACCTTAACTCGGCTACTTGAAGTTAATTAAAGTTTCGAAGTCCATTACTTTAACTCGGCTACTTGAAGTTAAATCTAAATACGGTTTTCGAACTTCGTCTCGTCAAGTTAAACACTCACATAGTATTAACAAGCTCTTTCTTCAGGACTGAACAGGGCGTGACCAAATGGTTAGCTTGTCAGACGTGGATCCCAGAGTACATGCTTCGTTGTCGCTAAAACATTCGGTCTTCTCACTTTGGGGCCATGGGTGCGTTATAAAAGTGACGGTCAAATCCCACTATTCGCTCAGATATGAGTTGGCTGCCTTTCCTTTAGTCTATCAGTTTAAAATTAAGGACGGCTACACAGACGACAGCCTTCGTGTAGCTATGTTAGAATATTCGAAAAAAAACTGCTGACGACTGAAAGTTTGATAAAATAACATAAGGACTTTTTAACACTTTCTTAACAAAATAGCGTAGACTAGTTTCTGAATATCTTTTGAAAATCATAAAAGCATCTTTGAAGACTATTTTGTATTGTTTACTTAAAGTGAGTGAAAAACCTAAATTTTCTAAACCACCTGAAATATTCGATGACGAGGAACCCACTTTGAGACTAATAATGGTTGGAGATGGCTTGAATGGGTAATGAAGAAAACCTTTAATATAAGTTTAACATAACAGCAAATGTACAACGTTTCGACAAGGTTTTGTTATCATCCAGCCATTATTATTCACCTGAAATATTATTGGTCTTACAACCAGAAACGTCATTAACAGCAGGGCACCCAACTGATGACGTAATGCGTTTTAATCATTATAGGTTTTTGTTTTTACTGATTTATGAGATTGAGTTCTTGAGTAATGAAGCACGTTATGCTAATATAATAATAAACTGGCAAACAACGATTTATAAACATAATAAAGTGAATTATGTTTGGGAGACATGCCACATACTTTAACGGAACATTGGTCTGTCTTCTTCAGTTGTTATACGAGGTTATTTGTTAATGTACTTGTTACTTTAAAAAAATATCAGAAGTTATTCATAAATAACATAGGTAGTTAAATCACATCAGTTAGGGAAATACGGACAACTGCCGTATCTTTACGGTGACAATGTCACGAGGTCACAGATACACAAATTTGAAGCAGATGTTCAATAAACGCATCGCCTTACCTTCCTTCTGATCTTCCAGAATGAATACACATACTCGCGCATGCGCATACATACTAGGCAGAATAACGAAGAGAGTGAGTGTGAACTAGAATCACTACCAGGTAATATATTTATATCAGAATGAATTTTATCAAAACCTGGATCCTGGAAGTGGTTTTGTGTCCCTACGCAGGATGACAAGCATTCCAGTACTTAATATTATAATAATAATAAAATTATAATAATAGTTAATATTACAAGGTTAATGTTATCATTCTAAGCTATAAATATAATATTTATTTACGAAATATGGGAAAGGCGTTTGCGAAACAACAACAATAACGCGGGGAAAAAAAAAGAGACTCAGTAGAACTGTCATTCGTTTGTCATTTCTCACTTCATCGTACAAGGCTTCAGTTTTCTTTTTCAACGTGTAAAGTGAAGGATTGTCATTTCACTCTTCTTCTGTACGCTGTTTCAGTTTTGGTAAGTTTTTCCTACTTAAAATTAAAACATTTTAGTGAGGTCAACCCTTGGTGATTCAGTGAACCGATCGACTTTTCTTCCAAAGTGTAAATATAATGCCAGTAAAGGTAGACCATTTTATCTGACGAGCATCAGGGAGGAATTTTACCTCGTTGTTTTAGTGTATCTCAATTTGAAGCAGTGAAAACTGAGTTTTGATCCGTAAACTAGCCCACAAAGATGTTCATCTATGAATTTAATGTATATAAATATGAAAAAATAATTACAATTTTAACGGAAAGTAAAGATTGTTGGTTATTTGTAGAATGGCTAAAAGTGATATTGGTTGGATTGATTTTAAAACGTGTTTGTGTACTTTTTATTGCAGAATTTATTTTGTGTTGGATACCTTATTTTGATACCTCTTATAGCAATTCTACGAATAACCAAAGATCTATACTTTTAATTAAAATTGTAATTTTTTTTCTATTTATTTGTTCAGCTTTTATATGTCCATGGAATGGACACACAGCATCTATAAACTTTCAGTATAGCCATATGTCTGATAGCTATAACTTTTACAGGAATTAAAACCACAATCACAAATTTATAATAGTTAATCCTTACTTTGGCCTACAGGTGAGTGTATAAAGATGCCAAAGTAGAGATTATATTATATAAATATGTGATTCTGGTTTTAATTCTTGTTTCATTACTTTTTCCAGCAGGATCCTTACTTCATTTTAAAGTTCATAATTTTTAATACTCTTGTTTGTTTCATTTATATGTTATACCTGTATTAAGTATATACTTTTCCTTGAGAAGCTGTCACGTGTCTATTCATCGATATGTAGCGCCACCTGTTGGGTTGAACTGGGTTGAAAAGATATTTAAGTACTTGGATGATATAGCTATCATTTATAAAACATCTGTATATATTTATCGAAATATCACAAGCAGATACCTACAAACCAGTCAAGTAAGCTGGATAAATTTTGTAACGATAGTACGAGCTGTCTAGGTGCAAGCCCCGCTGACGTGATCAGGTAGGTAGGATGAAAACATGTATCTGTGTGTGTTTCAATATATAAGTGTTATTTCTGTGAAAAGTTTTTAATGCGTAGAGTTTATTTCGTGCAATAATATTGATTTTAAATTATTTATATTATTAGTGATTTAGTCAGAATTTTGCTCCCTGATCATTTCGCTAACAATATGTTATTTTCAAACAGGTTCCTATGACAATACCTGGCCCGGCATGGCGAGGAGGTTAGGGCGCTCGACTCTCAAGCTGAGGGTCACGGGTTCGAATCCCCGTCACAGCAAACATGCTTGCCCTTTCAGCCGTGGGGGCGTTATAATGTGACGGTAAATCCCACTATTAGTTAGTAAAAGAGTAGCCCAAGAGTTAGCGGT
>NW_013668993.1:115027-124495 GCF_000517525.1 Limulus polyphemus
GACAATACCACTACCTGACCACTTTAAAAATGTATTGAAACTCAGACTAACGTGGCAGGTATGCCATTACGTTATAAATCATACACCTTATAATTTGTGGTTTTACATTACTAAACACAAGATTCGCGTGTCACGACCACCACATTAAGAACACACATGTGCTAAGCGAACCAAAGAATATAGATGTAAGCCACCGTGTAACTAACTACTTTAAGAAACATAAAACCTGGTTACTGAACGAGAAAGAAAAGCCGCTAGAACTTAACAAGTTCAGTATCTGGTATCCACTCTTACCTGCCAGTCTTCGTCTCCGAGATGTGTTATTATGGGTAATTTGAAAATCATCTTTGATTGTTGTGGTATTATGTGTCAGCTGTATCAATTACATCTCGCTACATACAACACAGTAGTTCACTTCCGCTGGTGTTTATTGTGGTTTTAACGTGAGTCCTTTCCATTGTTGAGATTTAACCACTTCTTTAAAATATTCCTCATAGAGTTCCACCTGCTGCTCAGTATTTCAAATCATTAATGTGCAAACCTTACGATTTATGTATGTATTTTTTATCCTTTTTTTTTATTATTATTTCGCGCGATTGTCGCGTGCCAGGTGCAGCAGGCTGGATGACGTCAGCATATATCGAAGGTAAAGAAAATTTTCGAACTTCTAGCTAATTATGTTTTGCAGATTAATTGCGGAGACAAGATGTACAACTATTAGATGGTTCTATGGCGGCAGCACACCTGCTGTTTGTGCAAGTCATGTACCTTAGAAACATGAAAAAGTGTGGCTTGCACGCGCGCTGCGAACATGACCCCCCCAGCACTAGCGGGGTGAAATCAACTTCAAAACAAGCTGTCTTGGATGGACCAGCTGTCGAATTGTAACTGCCTTAACTATTGACCAAGCCATAGGCCTCTCCCGAGGACAGACAAAGAACATCTGCGCTTTCGGCACGTGCCTCTTCGCGCCTTCTGTTCTCCCAGACATTGAAAATATGCAGGATCATTATTATCTTTATTTTTTTCAATTCACACCAAAAAGATATAGCAACTCGGAACATTATGAACATACACGTAGAATTAATTATTTGTGCGCAACTCGGACTATTATGAACATACACGTAGAATTAGTTATTTGTGCGCAACTCGGAACATTATGAACATACACGTAGAATTAGTTATTTATGCACAAATCGGAACATTATGAACATACACATAGAATTAGTTATTTGTGCACAAATCGGAACATTATGAACATACACATAGAATTAGTTATTTGTGCACAAATCGGAACATTATGAACATACACATAGAATTAGTTATTTGTGCACAAATCGGAATATTATGAACATGCATGTAGAATTATTCATTTGTGCACAACTCGGAACATTATGAACATACACATAGAATTATTTATTTGTGCGCAACTCGGAACATTATGAACATACACGTAGAATTAGTTATTTGTGCACAAATCGGAATATTATGAACATACACGTAGAATTAGTTATTTGTGCGCAACTCGGAACATTATGAACATACACGTAGAATTAGTTATTTGTGCACAACTCGGAACATTATGAACATACACGTAGAATTAGTTATTTGTGCACAACTCGGAACATTATGAACATACACGTAGAATTAGTTATTTGTGCGCAACTCGGAACATTATGAACATACACGTAGAATTAGTTATTTGTACGCATCACTTGTCCCAATTCAAAATATGCTAGAAGGAACATATGCAAATAACTAGATGTTATGAGCTCGTGCGGTTTTGAAGCTCTTATCTTTTGCAGTAAGTCCATATATCTGACTAACACGTAATATCACGTTACTCTAATATGCTACATTGATGTTTTTGTTATTATTTTTTATGCTTGTTTTGTGCATTCTATAAACATTTGCTATGTATTGCATGTTTAAATGATGTCTTTAGATGACGAAACAACCCCGATTCCGATAGGAAAAAAACATTGCTCAAAATTATTTTTAAAACGTGTCTACTACAGTCATATTAATGAACGTTGTCCTATTCTTAATTTTTTAACGCAAACTGGAGTTTATTAATAGTCGTTTGTATTTAAGTACAAAACTACACAATGGGCTATCTGTGCTCTGCCCACCACGGGTATCGAAACCCGGTTTCTAGCGTTGTAAGTCTGCAGACATACCGCTGTGCCACTGGGGGGGGGGCAATAGTTGTTTGAATTAATATAAATAAAGTAACGACCTATGTCTCCATAATGTATCTTCATAGGCGCCCACAGAAATATTTTAAGGGGGGCAAAAGACGTATATAGGGGAGCAGCTTTTACAGTGTAAGTCAACAGACTAAAAGAATATGTGTTATGTGTACTTAAATGCAAACATCAATTTACAGTTTTAATAAAAATTAATAAAAACATTTAATTTAACTACGTTGTTAAGTTTACATCATAATACGGGCAATTGTTTGGGAAATAGGGGGCAAATGACCTCTATTGTCCCTTACTGCGGGAGAACATGTATATCTTTATTAGCTCAACAGTTACTTATTACAGCATCATTAGGAACTATCGATATCCCATAAGCTCATTAATCTGGTTGAAATTAAATTGGAACACCGTCATCCGTAAACCGGACATTGATACACGTGCCTAAAAGTGAATTAAAGTTAAAATTTGACAAACTTTCCAATGACTTGTTTGTATGTCTTACGAAGTTCAGATTCTAGAACACCACAAATATGTGGCCTTTTAAAACTCCAAATGCTCCTTTACGTCCTTTAAAACTCGTAACTATAACATCGGAAAATCCCTGAGTTGCCCCTTATATCACCCAAATTTCTTTTGTCAAAATTGCTGGATTTTTTGTCATAAGACTAAAAGCTTACGAGATGAGTGTCTTTATGGTCAGCTATGATGTAAACTATTTATTACACAAATGTCTATTGAAAAAGGATTTAACTGCGCTCTGGAATGTTTTCAAAATGAATCCAATCCTGGATCTATTTTAGATCTATCTCGTGCAAATGTTCTGTTTCAGAATATTCATTATTAACGGTTTAACATGGGAAACTCTGTTTCACTTTCTTTAGCTAATTTATTCATAGTCAGAATAAAGAAATTGCAATTTCCACTTTACTGCCTTCCCCAGTGCTCTGTGTAGATGACTTTTGTACAGCCTTTAATAAGGAAAAGGTTATATTTATAGTTTTCTTTCGCATTTGAATACCTTCCACTCTAATGAATGGAAATGAAGTCGATGAAAAAAATTTCTTTTTAAATGTTTGGAATAAAAGAGTTAAAGTGGATTTCGTACCAAAATTTTACGTAAATGCACACATTCTGAAATTTTTATTTATATAATGTTCATGAAGAACCTCTTTCAAATAGCTAAATGCATTTGGTCCTCTCGTCAAGGTTTTTCAACAGAGATAAATGTGTTAAAATCAGAACTTAAATCGCAAAACACACTTATAAATAAAAGGTTGTCATCTCTAGAAAATGAACCAAAACTTGGAGATACAACCAACGATAAAAGATCACATTTTTATCGTGTTATACCGTATATCTCCAGAATCTCACATATCATCCAAAAACATGATTACATTGGAGATACAACCAACGATTAAAAAATCAAATTTTTATTGTGTTATACTATATATCTCCAAGATCCCATATATCATCTAAAAACATGGTTACACTGAAGATACAACCAACGATAAAAAATCACATTTTTATTGTGTTATGCCATATATCTCCAAGATCCCACATGTCATCTAAAATTATGGTTACATTGGAGATACAACCAACGATAAAAAAACACATTTTTATTGTGTTATACTATATATCTCCAAGATCCCATATATCATCCAAAAACATGGTTACACTGAAGATACAACCAACGATAAAAAAATCACATTTTTATTGTGTTATGCCATATATCTCCAGGATCCCACATGTCATCTAAAATTATGGTTACACTGGAGATACAACCAACGATAAAAAATGATATTTTTATTGTGTTATACCATATATCTCCAGGATCCCATATATCATCCAAAGACATGGTTACACTGGAGATACAACCAACGATAAAAAATAACATTTTTATCGTGTTATACCATATATCTATAGGATCCTACATATCATCCAAAAACATGGTTACACTGGAGATACAACCAACGATAAAAAATAACATTTTTATCGTATCATACCATATATCTCCAGAATCCCACATATCATCCACAAAATGGTTACACTGGCGACACAACCAACGATACAAAATCACATTTTTATCGTGTTATACCATATATCTCCAAGGTCCCATATATCATCCAAAATCATGGTTACACTGGAGATACAACCAACGATAAAAAAATCACATTTTATTGTGTTATACCATATATCTCCAGGATCCCACATATTATCCAAAAACATGGTTACACTGGAGACACAACCAACGATAAAAAAACACATTTTTATTGTGTTATACCATATATCTCCAGGATCTCACATATCTACCGCGGGGAATCGAACCCAGGATTTTAGCGTTGTAAGTTTGTAAACTTACCCATGTTCCGCCGTTGGGCATTCTTGAATTGAAATCGTTGAGACAAACCGAACCAACAATGGTAAATGAATAATGTGAAAATTAACATTTGAAGTATTAAAACCATAGGATACGTTAGGTATATTAAATATATTTTTGTGTCTATATATTTACAGATATCTGTACTATTCCTTCCTATTATATCAATACATACGCAAAACGATGTCGAAAATTTATTTTAAACACTGTGAAAGTGTATAGACTTCTTCAAAATTCAAAGATCTTAAAATATTAAGAATGCACAATATTAATTCACGTTGTCTGTTTGTTTGTTTGTCCGCAAACTTCTCACACAGCTTTAGGACTAACAGGACCAAACTTGGTAAACAGTCTCAGGGTAGCCCGAGGGTGTCTTTATCTATATGGTGTAGTCCTATTCTTAGGTGAGGGGGGAGGGGGTCGGGGAACGCGCCCATTAGATCACCCAGTCGTGATGAAGGTTTAGAAGTAGATCTTAAGTGGGTCGTTAGGATCATTGAATTCGAATCTAGCATCGGATTTTGTGTTCCTTGCCAAACTCCGCATCTCAGAAGCGCCATATTCCAACACACAAACTAACGGGACCGAGCTTCGAGCACGTGCTCAGCTACCACGAGTGGGTGTCCTTACTGGGTTTTTTTTTTTCGAGTACTCCCACGTGGGGTAGCTATACAAGTAAATGAGAATAATTGAGGAGTTTGTGCGGTACACTGAGGCCTGTGCGAATCATAAGGGAGAACTTGAACCCCGCATCATAACGTGGTTATGTTATGCTAGTCTGTAAACTGTTGTTGTACTACGCATGTTTAAATGACGTCTTTAGATGATGAAACAGATCCGATTCCGAATTGCAATGTTATGTCTGTAATGTAATCTCGAGTGCTTGGGGTTTTATTTTTTTTCAGCCTCAGGATACAAAGAGAAGTATACAGTGTGAAATGCTCTCTCTGTGAGATCCCTTGACTTTCACCTTGTATAACAAATTGTCCGATAGGGGCGCCACCTTGAACGTATAAGAGTAGTGCATTTCATATATATTAAAAACCGGGAAGAAGCAAGTAGTGTAACCTTTTGTATAGTAGCAGCTGTCGGTCAGTGCTTGCTGTTTGAGCTTAAGTGGAGTGTAGGCGGCAAAGGAGACATTTTCTTAAATCCTGTTTATCTCGTCAACCGAGAACAAGAGAGCGTAGCCTCCGTTCGCTGGGGCAGCCACCATCAATCTCAAAAGATTTATATTGTCCCTGAAAAACCCTGTTCCAAGCATCTGCACACCGGCTGTCACGTGTCAAAGAACAGCTGGCTCTGGAGAACGAGGGCCACCTGTCGATTATTATCGTGAAGAAGAAAAATACTTGACTCGGCGCGTGACGAGGTTTAATGTTCACCACCGGTAAAACCAGGTACATTCCAACACGTGCCAGGCCTCCACCTCTGAGTATTTATTGTAAAACTGAAGACTTATATTTTAACAGAAATATACGGTATATGGATGTCATTTGATCTCTGGTATAGTGGGACTGAACGTTCACTTGAAAGGTCAAGTAAAGGTCAAATACGAGGAGTAGTTTTTAAATCTTAAGTCAGCACAAGCTTACAAATCTTGTAATGAGTGTTTTTTTGTGGGTCATATCTTTTCTAGACATTAAGCTAGTTAGTTGATAGGTTACTATTAAGCAAAAAGCTACGCAATGGGTTGTCTGTGTTCTGCTCACCACGGGTATCGAAACCCGACATTTAGTATCGTAATTCTATAGGATTACTACTAAGCCATTTGATGGGGTAGTAAAATCTATGATAATAAAAATGTTGTTTTAGTATTTTCATTTGTCTGAAATAGGAACTGCAGTGACCCACGCTACATCTTCTGATATTTAAGTACCTTATCAAGACTGGCAGCACCCATAGTTCAATGACCCACGCTACATCTACTGATATTTAAGTACCTTATCAAGACTGGCAGCACCCATAGTTCAATGACCCACGCTACATCTACTGATATTTAAGTACCTTACCAAGACTGGCAGCACCCATATAGTTCAGTAAATCACACCACATCTACAGATATTTAAGTACCTTACCAAACCTAGCAGCAATCATAGTTCAATGGCCCACACCACATTTGCTGATATTTAAGTACCTTACCAAACCTGTCAGCAATCATAGTTCAATGGCCCACACCACATCTGCTGATATTTAAGTACCTTACCAAACCTGTCAGCAATCATAGTTCAATGGCCCACACCAAAGCTGCTGATATTTAAGTACCTTACCAAACCTGGCAGCAGTCATATAGTTCAGTGATTTCAAGAAGGTTGTCATCAATATTAATAAAGGGATAAAGAGAAAGATGAAGTCCTGTTTACGAAACAAGAGAGCTCCTTCTCCTGTTTACATCTGTTTGTGAAGCAAGAGAGCTCCTTCTCCTGTTTACATCTGTTTGTGAAGCAAGAGAGCTCCTTCTCCTGTTTACATCTGTTTGTGAAAAAAGAGAGCTCCTTGAAACGATAAAAATACAACGTTTCATCGATAAAAGATAAAAAATACAATGCTTCACCAAAAAAAAAGAATAAAAGTATAAAGTTTCACCTATAAATTGATTAAATATTAAAAAGTCAACGTTTTGCCAATAAAAGGATATAAATACAACATTTCACCTATGACTGGATTAAACATAAAAAAGTATAATTATAACGAATCTAAAAGACGTACTTACCATAAAAGAACAGTAAGGTTTTTACTAGGTAACACTTAGCCAGAAGACCTAGAAAAATTACCCAATAAAAAAATAAAGAAACTGTGTTCTGTATTATCAACATTTTTACCATTATGTCTCGTGTTTAGATTTCAACTAGTAAACGTATAATTATCTTAATTAGAATTGTGAATCAATGAAAAGAAAATTTCAAACATAAACATTTTTGTTAATGAATATGTCTATCGTAAGTGAAAAGAGACTCCAGGATTGGGTTCGAATCCAGCACCTTTGGCTAACAGGGCCTTTGCTCTACCATTTAGCCATCGAAGAGTACACACACCCCTCTTTTTACCCTCAAGGTTTTTCCTATACAAAAATGTTTATGCTTGAAAGTTTATTTCATTTAATCATATTTATAATAATATATATATAATAGTAACAAAAATATATGTATGTCAAGAGAGATTTATATAATTTGGTTAGGTGATGGTAAATCAGTCCACTAGTTACTTGACCATACAAAAAAATGTATGAAAGAAGATGGTGGTGGTTTATAGTCTTCGATAGCTCAGTAATAGAACAATGGCCCTGTTAGTCAAAGGTTCTGGGTTGAAGCTCCTTATCTCCAAGTATCTTTTCCATCTTTTCACATACCGAAATGTTTGCAGTTGAAAGTAAACGTACAGTAGCCAGAAACATTTTACCCCATTGTTGCATCTCAACTTGTAACTTAACAGATAAAGTCCTATCTCACATCGATTTATAAAAAGTGTTGAAGATGTTTGTTTGTTTTGAATTTCGCGCAAAGCTACACGAGGGCTATCTGCGCTAATTTAGCAGTGTAAGACTAGAGGAAAAGCAGCTAGTCATCACCACCCACCGCCAACTCTTGGGCTACTCTTTTACCAACGAATAGTGGGATTGACCGTCACATTATAACGTCCCCACGGCTGAAAGGGCGAGCATGTTTGGTGGGACGGGGATTCGAACCCGCAACCCTCAGATTGCGAGTCGAACGCCCTGACCACCTGGCCATGCCGGGCCTAGTGTTGAAGAATTTGATACGAATAATTTAGAAGCTCTGACTACTGCATGCTTTTCAACATTGCAAGCTAAAAAATAAGGAAGTAGGCATGGGTGGGTAAGCTGGAAAAATATTTTAATTTAACTAATCCTTAAATATGCATGTTCCTGCAACATAACACACACACACACACAAATCTGGCTGTAGCAGAGAAACTGACCAATCAGATATCGCTGAAATATTACTGGCAAATATAGTCAATGATGTGAACAACATCTACAGTACTGATAAGTGGTTTTAGGAAATGGAGAATGAATTAAATTTATTGTTTGAAATGCAGTAGCTCCACTGTTTAATAACGGTAGACGACAGAATCAAGGGTTTGGCAAATGCAACGATACATCGAAGACGTTGTCTTTGATTTATTCGCGTGACGATTGAGAATGTTTCGCCAACTTTTCGTCATTAAACCCTGTAAGTAAAGGTCTTTGTTCCTCTCGACACATCGGCAAATGTGTGAAGATCAACCTGAAAACAAGTAAGTATTGACAGTTTTCGTTCTTTGTGGAAGATTACACATTCTGGACTCAGGTCAAGGTGACATCACAAACGCCTTCTTTTAACGAGTCCGATGACTGCTAAAAACACATAACGAAAGAATCCTCTGATAACGTATGCTTTTCTGAAGCTAGCAGGGAGAATTAGTTGAAAAGCTTTTCATTCAAATGACATCTGATACACCCCCGTCCCCTATATATTAATAATGAGGTCTTATACTCCCCATCCCAAATAATCCAAACTAATCGTTATAAAATAAATAATAATAGATATATTAAACATTCTAATCAATACTGTTAATGAAAGTAACATTAAAGAAAGAATAAAGTATATGTTCTGATAAAGTTTTGACTACTAAACCAGAAAATAATAATTTTTTGGAGGAGATTAAAAACCATGATATACCGTACTGTTGAGTACGATATATCATACTGTTGAGTAGGAAAGATGAATGTTTTTAATTACGTATAGCACAATTCTATATTAACTACCTTTCTGCTGGGCCCAGCATGCCCAGGTGGTTAGGGCGCTCGACTCGCAGTCTGCGGGTCGCGGGTTCGAATCCCCGTCCCACCAAACATGCTCGCCCTTTCAGCCGTGGGGGCATTAT
>NW_013668993.1:125439-128751 GCF_000517525.1 Limulus polyphemus
AGAAACTAGAGGGCGCCACAGTGGTCATGTGACTCGCTGACGCAACATAACGTAAAGTTCCCTTTGTTTTTCTGTATTTTTCATTTGTTTATTACAGTAATGGAGTCCATAAATGGAAATAACGCTGAAGTGTTTAGTCCTTGTACGATAACACAGGTAAAATGTTTACCTATATGGAGTTGTTGTCTTGTAATGGTGAAGATACAGAGAATTAGGCGTAACTTTCAACCTTATCAAGGTAATATCGCATTTTGATGTGGTGTTAACTGCGAAAAAACAAGTATTCATGTTTAATATTACCGCCACGGTTATGGAATTGTAAGATGTTTCAGGCAATATCCTATTCTGTATCCTTCTAGTTTTATACAGTAGATAGCAGATGTTTTAATACTATAAATAAACGACTTAAAACATCATTCATAATGGAAGAGAGAAACCTAACCAACCTTTTCAGTGATTTCTAATTCTCCTTTAAAAGATCTGGTAATTTGAAATGGTTCCGAATACCTTTAGGGACAACCTTATAGCGGGGACACTTAATCAGGAAACAAATTTTTCTTGTGAGTTTGAGAGTGTGAGTTAGGGTTAGCGAGGCTGTATTACGGATGACGTAATTGCCGTTTGGAATCTCATTATTTAATTTCTGTAAATCTTAGACTTAATTCGACACTCAACGTTTTGCTTTACAGCTTCTTGAGTTACGGTTTGTGTTTTAGTGGATCGCTCCTGAAGAAGTTATAAAGCGAAACGTTGTGCCTAATTAAGTAAAAACAACAATTTGGTGTTATAAGGGCGTTTATTTCTCGTATTAAAATGTCTCCTATACACAAATATGTCCTACAGGAATTAAATAACAGATGTTGTCAGGTAGTACCTGTCACGATACCCATCTTACTTTATACTGTAGATAACAGATATTGTCAGGTAGTATCTGCCACCATTTTAATTGTGAGGATTTCTTTATAACCAGCGTGTATTATTTCTCACTTTCCCACAAAAAATTAAACATGTTTCAAATTATGCCTCTTGCCCCACCCACACATTGTCCTTGATCGTTGACTGAAGCTTCGTATAAGCTCCGTCAGTTGGACCATACACGGTGATACGTTGTCTTTACCATTTATTAGAATTGTATTTCGATGTTAAGGAATTGTATTTTTTGAGCAATGTGTCCAGTGTGAATCTTAAGCCTAACATTCGTGATAAAAATTACTTTAACTTCCAGTTTAACATTTATTAAAGTTCTAATCATAATAATTATATAAAATTGTCACAAAATTAGATATTCCTGGTGGATCAGCACGAAGCTTCAGGATTTATAAGGTTAAAATTCGGGAATTGATCCCATCAGCGAATATAGCAAAGACAGCCCATTGTATAGCTTTAGATAATAAAAAATATACATTTGTTCACTCCTAAAACGATAACAGGCAAGAACACGATAAAAATTAAGAAGAAGAAAAAAAAAACATCTCCATTGCTAAATAAACATCAAATATATAGGAAAAGCGATTTGATTAACCTTGAGAAAAAACACTTTCCAAGCTTTTCCTTGTCTTTTTGGCATCCTGTCAGCCAATAATATAACATCAAATAGACAGACTGTTTCAGAAGCGTATAAAAAAACTGCCGTTTATAAGAATGATCATAACGCTTTTAGAAATCAGTAGGCCTAAACTTTGTGATAAAAATCTCATTAACTTCAGATACCCCCCCCCCCATATTCCTTTTAATTTGCATATTGAGGACTTAAAATCATATAAAAAAAAATAGCATTTTAGCATAATACTTCATTATTTTTAGTTACCTCCGTCACAGAAGCTGGAAGGTTATGTTTTCACCCATGTGGGTGTTTCTTTGTCAGCAAGATTTCTCAAAAACGGCTGAATGTATTTCGACGAAAATTGGTATTGTTACGACAGTGGAAGTCACGTGACGCTGGTAACACGTGATGATATTCTAGAAGGATTAGGGAACCGCACGAACGTCCCAGTGTTTGCTAGACGCCCTCTATTTTAGTATATAAGCCGGCATATAAATTGATAACGAAATAATCGAGTCAAGCCGTAAGTGTGTAAATCGTTGTGAATTATAGTGTGTGTTTAAGTGGCTGTGGAAATTCTGTGTATTGCAAAGTTTTATTGATGAAGAATAAACTAGTTTTATTTAAGAAAGGACTTGAATCGCTGAAGTTCCTCGGGAAGAATTTTTACGGGAAATTATCAAACAAGCGGAGACGTAACAAATTGGTGTCAGAGAGTGGGACAAAAATAAAAGATGGAAACGGGAAGCGGCAAATCAAACTACAGCTTAGCAGATTTGATGGCAGTAATACAAAAACAGCAAAGAAACAAGAAGAGAAATTACAGCAGTTGTTGGAGGAAAAAAGAAAAGAAACAAAAAAGAGATTACAGCAGTTGTTTGAGAAAAAAAGAAAAGAAACAAGAAAAACGAAAAAAGAGACAAGAAAAGATATTACAGCAGTTGTTGGAAATAAAAGAAAAGAAACAAGAAAGAGATTACAGCAGTTGTTTGAGGAAAAAGAAAAGAAACAAGAAGAGAAGTTACAGCAATTGTTTGAGAAAAAAGAAAAGAAACAAGAAGAACGAGAAAAGAGACAAGAAAAGATATTACAGCAGTTGTTGGAAGTAAAAGAAAAGAAACAAGACGAGAAATTACAGAAATTGTTGGAGGAAAAAGAAAAGAAAGAAGAAGAACGAGAAAAGAAACAAGAAGAGAGGTTACAACAATTGTTGGAGGAAAAAGAAAAGAAACAAGAAGAGAGACAACAGCAGTGGTAAGAAAACCTGCAACAGTGGCAGCTTGAACAGCAGTGGTAAGAAACCTGCAACAGTGGCAGCTCGAACAGCAAAATAAACAAGAGAGACTACAGCAGTGGTTGGAGGAGAAAGAAAATAAACAAGAAGAGAGATTACAGAAGTGGCAACTGGAACAAGAAAGGAAACAGGAAGAAAGTCTCCAACAGTTGCAGGAAAGTCAGCAGCAACTACAGGAAAGTCGACAACAGTGGCAAGAAGTACAAATGGAAATACAAATTAGTAAATTTAAAAGCGAATTAGATACGTTAAAGAACGATTTATTGTCTGTTACACAAGGAGGATACATTGACCATTGACTTAATCAGCCCCAGACAATGGCAAGCCCCTTACAGAGCCCGCAACTAAACCCTACTGCCGACATATTCAGTTTCGTTAGGAGTCACATCCCAGATATGAATGTCAGTAATAGGAGTGATCCAGTGCGAAGGAAGCCATAGGAATTCGATGGGAAGGCACTGTGGGAAGCATATAG
>NW_013668994.1:0-1545 GCF_000517525.1 Limulus polyphemus
AGAACAAGACCTCTTTCAAGAGATAAAAATGTGACTTATTTCACAGAACAAGACCTCTTTGAAGAGATAAAAATGTGTCTTATTTTACAGAACAAGACCTCTTTGAAGAGATACAAATGTATCTTATTTTACAGAACAAGACCTCTTTGAAGAGATACAAATGTGTCTTATTTTACAGTACAAGACCTCTTTGAAGAGATAAAAATGTGACTTATTTTACAGAACAAGACCTCTTTGAAGAGATAAAAATGTGACTTATTTTACAGAACAAGACCTTCAAAGAGGCCTTGTTCTGTAAAATAAGTCACATTTTTATCTCTTCAAAGATTATCAGCAACAAGTAAACAATACGTTAATATTTTCACCTGGGAAGTACTTGGTAGAGTAATTCTTCACTTCTTTTCTTTTCTTCCAAAAATGCGGCTGTCTTTTCCTCTACCAGGGATTCCAAGTTGTTCGCGTACTGTTCCATTCGAGACAAAAGGTTGTCCAATAAGTTTTTATTCCCCATTCCCCTGATTAAAAAAAAAATGCCACGTGATACAAATATAGTGATTGTTTAATATTTAAAGATCAGGTGTTGTAAATATATTAGTTTGTGGTGAAGAAAAGAAAAGGAAATATTAAACGATTATTCTCTTGACTTTTTAGTATTATGTATTAATTTTTCTGCGAAATATCTAGAGTCATGCATGTATATGTTCCTCATATTAAGTACGAATATAAATTAATTTTTTTGTAAACGACCTATGCTAAAGAAACATAGAAATAATATTCACACGCTACCTTAGTCTAAAAGTACGGATTCTTAAATGTTTTTTTTTTTTTCATAGCAAAGATTGAGTTTTTCACTTGGATGTTAGATTAGGTTAACCGGTTACAAGATGACACCGCAGGTTATTCGTGGACAAAAAGCATGTTTTGTAATTCTACGTTATTCATATAAACCTTAACATGTATACCCAAAAAATGAAAAAAACAACAACAAACATTTAGCTGTCCAATTTAGAACCAAAAAGAAATGTGAGAGGTTATGGAATTGACATTCTTAAAACTCGTGTAACTTTAAATAGATATTTAGTATGTTTGTATTTTGTTATATCAAAGCCACATAGAGCTATCTTATGTGCCCACCATGAGGAATCAAACACCTGATTTTAGCGATGTAAGTCCGAGGACTTACCGCTGTCCCACCTGAAGACAAATCTTTAATATTCTGATGAAAGAAATTATAGAAAGAAACTTTGTAGTGAAACTAGATGGTAGTTTAACCGATGTTATAAATACGAGTGGATGTAACGATTAATCTCTTCAAAGGGGTCTTGTTCTGTAAAATAAGATACATTTTTATCTCTTCAAAGAGGTCTTGTTCTGTAAAATAAGATACATTTGTATCTCTTCAAAGAGGTCTTGTTCTGTAAAATAAGTCACATTTGTATCTCTTCAAAGAGGTCTTGTTCTGTAAAATAAGATACATTTGTATCTCGGTACTTCCCAGGTGAAAATATTGATTTATTGTTTACTTGTTGCAGATAAGTACTTCCC
>NW_013668994.1:2545-3868 GCF_000517525.1 Limulus polyphemus
CGACTTGATATTTAATTTAATACATCGTCTCCATAGTTACTATTTGGAAATAGTCAATAATATTTTAGGTCCATTTTATTGTTGGTCTTTCTACGCGCCGTTACAACATTTTCATCTCATCATTTAATTTCTGTTGTGCATATATTATTGTATTGTTACGTCTCTGGTCGTTTGTTAATTTCCGGTATAAATTCTTCCCGAGGAACTTCAGCGATACAAGTCGTTTCTTAAATAAAACTAGTTTATTTTTTCTCGATACAACTTTGCAATACACAGAATTTCCACAGTCACTTTAACATAAACACACGCTATCATTCACAATGACTCACGCACTTTACTTACGGTCACTACGGCTCGCTTGACTCAATTATCTGTCTCTTCGATCTATCTGCCTATCTATCGCGCTGGTTTTACTCGCCAGGCTTATATACTAAAAAAAGAGGGCGTCTAGCAAACACTGGGACATTCGCGAGGTTTCTCGATAAGTCATGATCCTTCTAGAAACTCCAGCACGCATGCTCCCAGCGCGCATCTATCAATCTGCAATTATTTCTCAGCTTTATTTGCCGGGTTTATATACAAAAAAGGGTACTTAGAAACGACTAGAGTTGCCGAGAAGTCAAGATCCTCCGAGAATCTCATGACGTGTTACCAGAGTCACGTGACTTTCGCTGTCGTAACACTGCCCCTTCCTTAGTATTGTTCGTCCCGAACAATAGCCACTTACATTAAACCAATAGATATTTAGCAATAACTTAATTAAATATACAGAATTTACAACCCGAAATTAAAATACAACAAAGTCTCTTAATTTTACGGGACATATCTTCTTCCGTACTGGTATCCGTCTCGTTGCCTTCTGCTTCACGTGGGGTTCATCTGCTTCATCAGGAAATGTCCTATTATCGGTAATAGTCACATCAGTGGCAGTAACTTCATCAAGGGCTTCACCGTTTCCCTTCTCTAAAGAGTTTCTTCTTCGACAGTGGCTTTTTCAGGTATAATGTCTTCAGCGGCGTCTTTTGTTTTGTTGTTCACTTCATCCCAACTGAAATGTCATGAACCGTGATAATGCCAAAGCCTGTTGGCATGCACCACCTTTGACTTACCTCGCCGACCACATTTTATTCGGAAAATCACGTCTGAGAGACGATTTACTATGTTATATGGGCCTTCCCACGGAGAAGACAACTTAGGAGACTTCCCTTTGTTCTTCCTGAGATTATACAACCACACCTTGTCTCCTGGTACAAAGCTGACTTCAGTAGATCTCTTATCATAAGATAACTTCATCGAATCAGCAGACGTTTCAAGTTTGAACGC
>NW_013668994.1:4685-6348 GCF_000517525.1 Limulus polyphemus
AAGAAGAAATCACTAATAGCTGAAGCTACAGTTGTAGCATTTTGATTTGGTATTGCGTATGCCTCAGGCCACTTGATGAAATAATCCATCACCATACAAATGTACCTGTTTCCAGTACGAATTTGAGGCAAAGGACCAGTAATGTCAACGGCTACTCTTTCCATTGGTGAGCCAACTTGATATAACCTCATTGGAGCACGTTCTGTATGCTTGGGTCCCCTTTTAGCACAACATATACTGCATGTCCTGCACCATTCTTCCACATTTTGTCTCATACCTATTTAGTACAATATCTGTCGTAGGTGACTCAATGTTTTCTTAACTCCGAGATGTCCTCCTGTTAAACTATCATGGGATTGACGCAGCACAACTTCCTGTAACTTTCTCGATATAACCGTTTGCCAGGTCGTCACTTTCCCATCTGCAGTTTTCCATCTCTGGAGAAGAATACCATCTTCAAACTTCAACTGATCCCATTGTGCCCAATAGTTCTTTGTCACAGGGTTTAGGCTAGACACCTTCTCCCAAGCAGGGCGCAAAACATTTGCTTTTAGAAAATCAATTATTGACTTTAAATCTTGGTTCTTCTCCTGCTCTACTTTAATATCTATACCCGGTTCCACTTCACCATCATCAACTCCTTCAGTCACTTTGACTTCAGCTTGATGATACCTGGTTAGTTCAACCTGTCTTTTAACACTTACCGGAATTTGGCCTTTATTGTTCCCAAACGTCATTTTATCAAAATTAATTATACACTTTCTCGATAGTAAGTAGTCCAACCCTAGTATGCATGGGTCTTCAATGTCAGCCAAGTATACCTTGTGTCTGTCCTTCATGCCTATGAGCTTAATAGTCACCCACACTGGTCCCCACAACCTTGCATAATGTCCTGTCACACCACAAAGCTTCTGTATGGCTTCTGGTACTCCTTTGTGATCTAGCACCTTGATACTCACACGGGTTTGCCGGGATGGAGAATCTATGACAAAGTTGCACTTTTGGCCATCCAGCTTTCTTGTCACTTAGACACTATGTGTGCTTGGCATTTTACACCTAGTTGTTGGGACTTTCACGATGGGGGGTTGGTGGGCGTTCCTCAACACGAACCATTACTGGTTTCCCCGAGGCTGACTTATTGGTAGTATTCTTTTTACACTGGCTTCTCATATGTCTTTGCTCTCAACCGTTCCAACAACCTTTCTGGGTAGCAGCCTTTCCTGCCGTGGCATCTTCCCTGTGTTGAAGTTTCCAGCACTGAGCTCTCTTGTGCCCAGGTTTGTTAGAGTGCCAGCAAAGTCCTTCAAACTTCTCTAAATGCTGTCCTTTTATGGCTTTGAATCCTGATGACTGCACCAACCTTGGTACATCTGTGCTGGACCTAATGTAAAATTCGAATTCAAGAGCTCTAGCCATTGCATCTTGTATAGTAGAGGGGTGTGCTTGCTTCACTTGTATATTCAATTGTGGACTGTCCAAGGCGTCTACAAACTGATCCCTCAGCAACAACTTAAGGATATCGGGTGGCGCAGTTGGGTTATCCTTGTGTGCTATACTTTCCAAATCCTGTGCCAGCTCTTGCAGGCTCTCCCCTTTAGTACGGACTCTCGTCCTAAACCTAGCCCCTGTAGACTTCAGACTGATTTTGGGTTCCATACCTGAG
>NW_013668994.1:7348-18357 GCF_000517525.1 Limulus polyphemus
CTTTCAACAACTGCTGTAATCTCTCTTCTTGTTTCTTTTCCCGTTCTTCTTGTTTCTATTGCTGCTCATGTACTGCTGCCATCAAATCTGCTAAGCTGTAGTTTGATTTACAGCTTCTCGTTTCCATTTTTTTGTCCCACTCTCTGACACCAACTTGTTACATCTCTGGTCGTTTGTTAATTTCCCGTATAATTTCTTTCGGATGAAACTTTAGCGAAATAAATCCTTTCTTAAGGAAAACTAGTTAATCTTTCTCAATACAACTTTGCAATACACTTAATTTCCACAGTCATTTTAACTTAAACACACGCTATAATTCACAACGATTTACACACGTTACTTACGGCTTGTCTATATCTTCAATCTCTCTGTCTGCCATTTCAGTTCCGATTAATCGTCTCACTTTATCTGGCGCGCTTATATACAGGAATAGAGGGCGTCTAGCAAATACTGGATTATCGATCCTTCTAGAAACTCATCACGTGTTATCATCTTCACGTGACTTCTGCTGTCGTAACAAAGTTAACCACTTCTCTCTTGGAAATTAGTTCTCGTTTAAACCTTTCTTAAACCCTTGAACAATGCCTGTACTTGTGTTTGTTTTAAAATACTGTGGACAGAAGTAAACGTATGAATATACAGAAATGCTACCAAACAACACACATTTGATGTTCATACAGCAATTAGCTTTCTTTATTTTCAGAATGTTTTGCGCTAGGCTACACAGAGAACCCCTCCGTCCCCCCACACGCGCTTTGGCTTTTCTTGTCTGACACAATAACCAGGTTTGACAGTCACTAATACAGCGCACCCTAGTGTCCAAAGTTCATTTGGCAAATGAACGCCAATCATGAATCATTGGAGACATAGTCCACGTACGCTAACCATTACGATACGCCCGGCCCGTTAAGTCATTGACTTAAGACTAAGCAATGGAAAAATCTATATTTTTCAAATTACATTTAATACTATATGTGGGATTACAGGGGGGAGAATGGGGTCAAGGGATAGAAGATGTCCTCAAATTTTCCGTGGGATATAATACACACACGACATTCACAATAATTAAGTCAGGTTTTCTTTGCCACCAACCCCCTAAACGTTTTGGTCCCAAATCCTGCCCACGCTTGATAGCTACATCCATCACTTTAAACTACCATGGTTACAAATGTTATTTGTACTTGTTAAACGACACAACGATAATAATTTATAAAATCGTTCACGTAAAACATTATATTCTTGCATATTTGATGTTGTAATATATGAAATATGTAGTTTGTAATATATCTGGATTTATATTAGCTCTGTTAGGTTATGGGTTAATGTTAACACCCAATAATGATAAAGTTTATGACCATCTTTGCCGAACTTTTACAACGGTCCCAAAAGTGAGAAAATGTACATATTTATTAACGTTTCGCCATATATTTAGGTTCCATAAAATGTACATATTTATTAACGTTTCGCCATACCTTTAGGTTCCATAAAATGTACATATCTATTAACGTTTCGCCATACCTTTAGGTTCCATAAAATGTCTCACTTTGCTAACGTTATCCAGATTTTCATAAGGCCCAGTTCGAGTGATGACTTCCTGTAATATTATTGCAAAGCTGTAGACGTCTCCCTTTTGTGAACCTTGTTCTTCAGGGTTAATCTGTCTCAAGAGTTCTGGCGCAGTCCAGAAAAAATCCCCTGTTGGAAGCGTTACACAAATTAACTTGTGAAACAATACAATCGTTATTTTAACTCACAGGTTAATATGTATTGTTGGGTACCCTATATGTATAATAATAACGACGACACAGTGCTATTGCTTATAGTCCTTTGTCCATTATAAAAGTTTGTTAGAATAGAGGAAAGACAGTTAGTTTATGTTTTGTTCGTTTGTTGAAGTTCGTTCACAGCTTTTCGTTTGTTGAAGTTCCTGCACAGCTTCTCGAGGACTATCCGCGTTATCCATCCCTGATTTTGGACTGATAGACTAGTGGGAAGTCAACAATACCAACCCCCAACGGTTGGACTACTCTAACAGAATAGGGGAATTTGTCAGCCACTCATTTATAAGGCACCCACCGCCAACGGTTGGACTACTGTAATAGAATAGGGGTATTTGTCTGTCATTCTTTTATACGGCACCCACCGCCAACGGTTGGACTACTCTAATCGAACAGAGGAATTTGTCAGCCACTCATTTATAAGGCACCCACCGCTAACGGTTGGACTACTATAATAAAATAGAGGGATTTGTCTGTCACTCTTTTATAAGGCAGCCATGACCCTAATAAGCGGTGCAGAATATTGTAGTAAAGGGACACATACTGCACACTGGCCACAAGGACACGTCGGGTCATTATAAAGCGACAACACTGTTTCTGATATTGAAAGTCACAATACGGATGGATTTTTGTGTGTGTGATGAGACTGGAGAAGTGGTGTATCAAAAATCCTCGATAAAAATACTAAAATGTATCTTAATGATCCACCGTATGAGAATATATATATAACCTGGAGTCGTCAGACAACAACCCGTATTGATTAGACTGGTTCCATATGTACAGAAAACAAAGCTGTATAACTTGGAGTCGTCAGACAACAACCCGCATTGATTAGACTGGAGCTATAACAGGAAGCAAAGCTGTATAACCTGGAGTCGTCAGACAACAACCCGTATTGATTAGACTGGAGCTAGAACAGAAAACAAAGCTATTACTTACAAGGCTCGTTGATTAGACTAGACATACACATAGCTATTATATATAACCCACGTCGATTAAATTCGATATAGAATAGTTCAAAGCTATTATTGTGTAGAACCTCTAGTGATAGGACTTCACAAGTCTTGACTTCTATCAGACCGGAAGAAAGTTGACTTCCTTTCCAATGTAGAACCTCCAGTGATAGGATTTCACAAGTTTTGACTTCTATCAGACCGGAAGAAAGTTGACTTCCTTTCCAATGTAGAACCTCCAGTGATAGTATTTCACAAGTTTTGACTTCTATCAGACCGGAAGAAAGTTAACTTCCTTTTCAATGTAGAACCTCCAGTGATAGTATTTCACAAGTTTTGACTTCTATCAGACCGGAAGAAAGTTAACTTCCTTTTCAATGTAGAATCTCCAGTGATAGGATTTCACAAGTTTTGACTTCTATCAGACCGGAAGAGAGTTGACTTCCTTTCCAAGATCTTCAGTGACGTTTGAAACTAGTCCTATATGTGATCTCACAGAGTGTGTGAAATGAGAGGAAAAAGACCTAGGAGACTGCCAATGGTTTGTTTGGTCAGTGACATTCCATTTATTGCCACTGATGATAAATTTACTCTCAATTCGCAATCTGAGGGTCCCGGGTTTGAATCCCGTTACTGAACATTCTTACCCTCTCAGCCATGGGGCGTTATAATGTGATAGTCAATCCCACTATTCATTGGTAATAAGTAGCCTAAGAGTTGGCGGTGGGTGGTGTTGGCTATCTGCCTTTCATCTAGTCTATCACTTCAAATTAGGGAATGCTAACACAGGTAGACCTAGAGTAGCTTTGCGTGAAATTCAAAAACAAAACAAAAACAGCATCGAAAAGAATAAATTGTGTTAAAAGTCCAGTTGTTAACAGCCGTAAAGATTTTAATAATTTATGAAGGTTCCATTAGATCAGTTAGGGATTACTTTTTTTCCCCCGGTGGTTAAATGTAGCCAAATCAAATATTACAAACTAAAAACTACCTACCATTTCATTCTTTGCTTTGAACGCAAGAGTTCCGATATCAGTCACAAAGTTTGTATTTCATCGTAACTCTCTACGTTGTCAGGTTGTCCAATTACCCCATTTTAACAAATTCACAAAACCTTATTTTGACCAGTATTAAGTATATCTCCCGGAACAACATTTTGCTCTAACTCTGTTATTAAAGCTAACTAATGTTGGGTTTATAAAATGCTCGATATATTATTATTTGTTTTATAAGTGGACTGTTTGACTGTTTATACTGACAGAAGAATAAGTCAACCATAAGCAAAGTTTTTGGGTTGAATATGCTTCAGTATAGTGCTTTGTTCATGGGCACAGTCTGACAATGGCTGAGTATATTGAATCTAACTAAATAGTTGTAACCTAGTTATCTTTACCCACAATTGCATAATGAAATGTGCATTGAGTTCATACATGCATCCTATGTTCTGGAGAGAAGAAGTATTCCTGCATCTGAGTTTCCCAAGAATGAATCCTATGCTACGGAGGGAAGAAAAGGTCCTCACTGCGCCTGAGCTTCCCAAGCATGCATCCCATGTTATGAAGGGAAGAAGAGGTCCTCACTACACCTGAGTTTCCCAAGCATGCATCCCACGCTACGGAGGTAAGAAGAGGCCCTCACTGCGCCTGTGCTTCCCAAGCATGCATCCCATGTTATGAAGGGAAGAAGAGGTCCTCACTACACTTGAGTTTCCCAAGCATGCATCCCATGTTATGAAGGGAAGAAGAGGCCCTCACTGCGCCTGTGCTTCCCAAGCATGCATCCCATGTTATGAAGGGAAGAAGAAGTCCTCACTACACCTGAGTTTCCCAAGCATGCATCCCATGTTATGAAGGGAAGAAGAGGTCCTCACTACACCTGAGTTTCCCAAGCATGCATCCCGTGTTATGAAGGGAAGAAGAGGTCCTCACTACACATGAGTTTCCCAAGCATGCATCCCACGCTACGGAGGGAAGAAGAGGTCCTCACTGCGCCTGAGGTTCCCCAGCATGCATCCCATATTACGGAGGGGAGAAGAGACCCTCTGCACTGAACTTCTCTGGTTTTTCACCACATTGACCTAAATCACGGCCCAGACAGAGATACATTGACAGAACTCCAATTTCTTCATAGATAAATGACTTGCAGGCCAACACTGTTTTTAAATATCTCCTTACTGCAACACGAAATCTGAGAGTAGGCTGAAAGCAGCGTAAAGGTAATGATAAAAATGAGAAGGCTACAATATGAATTTGAGGAACGTTAGGATGTTGTATAAGGTGAGAGTGATATATTGTTTGACAACCTGGCGCATATCTATTATTTAAGTAATTACTAAAATATGAAAATGGTTGTAGGATCAAGTTGAGTATGTTAGAGTTCTTCAGAAGTAACTAGAAGAAACTGAATATGATAAAATTATTCGAATGTTTTCTCTCTATTATATTGTCGCCAAGAATTTCCAATATTTTAATACGTATTGTTAATTTATGTGTATACCAAATCTATCCAGTAAACAGTAACACGTGACCAGGACACAGTATAGGAGAAAGGGTTATTTGCCACAGTAAAATACTCTTAAAAATGGACCAATTAAAGACGTAGTGAGGTAAGTTGGAACCAATGAGAGCGATTGTGATACATGACTGAAAATCTCATTTCTCTGCTCTGGTCCAGGGTTAAAGGAAGATAAAAAAACATATTCTATTCTTATAGAAAGAGGTTTTACAGATCCTTCTCAGATGTCTCACAGTTCTTGGTATTTGTGAGTTAGTTGTTTGTCAATGTCATAGCAAGTAACATCTAGGAACTTAAGCTTAAATTATTGGAACCTACTACAGCATAAGTTACCTTTTCGGTTGGGAAGTATCACGAACTCCTCTGTCTACGGAAGCGCTGACATGATGAATGATAAATTTATTTAAACAGTAAGCAATTCTACAAATTTTAGCATTAAGACGAGTAGAAATAACATTATTGTGACGGATTCTATTATTGGAATTATTGCAGTAGAATGGAAAGTTCAGTCTACTTAATGATAACGAAAGCGTTTTATTTCTTCGACTACAAATTCTACAAGTTAGCTTAACCAATACTTCCCGACAGGTATGAGTTCACAGTATACGCAACAGTTTCGCCTACTTGCTAACTTACAGAACTATAGCCTATACAATGTACCATGTATCTTTTATTATTTCATCGAGAACACAAAACTAATTTTCTAAAACCGAATTATTAATTAATCAAATAATTCCCTACTTCAGATTCAACGCAATTTAGTAACAAACTCAAAAATCGGTAATGTTTGTTCTAGCCTAACTCGCGTTTCACACTGCTCAAGTTTGCCCCAATACTGTGAAACAGCTTGTTATGGTCTTGTAGATGACAGCCAATAGGCTCACAACGTTTTCACTCAAGGCGTCGAAACAGCCAACAGGACTGTCGGAATCATTGATAGGCCACATATTTGTAAGTATATTATTTTAAAATCCTTAAAATACCTGTATTTAAAAAGATGAGTTATTCTGTTACCTGTAAAACGTTATTTCTAAATGGTAAAATCATGCACCTTATATATAAATCCAAGTTTTTGCACAATCTCCGATTTACAATGTTAATTAACCACAATTTTACATTTTTAATTATTCGTATCAACTTTAGCAGACAGTTCATTACACATAACTTAACTTGAATAACAAAAAATCCTCAAGAATCTTTAAATCATCTTAACGTTAACTGTAAAAAAAGAACCCTAAAAATATACATTTCATCTAATTTGAAAACTATTTGTACCAATAACATATAGATGTGCAAAATCCTTCAATGGATCATTTTACAGTTTATTTTAAAACTGAACTTTTAAATAAAGTTATTAAGGAACGATTTATTGTAAAAATGATTACTGTTCTCAGATTATAAAAAACAACACGCTACACAGTATAATTTATGATATTTTTACAACAAGATATTTTCTGTCTACTTTCAGAGTCCCTTAGTACATTCATGATGCCCACTAACAGTTCTGTTATTCGTGTTTTAATCTTTGAAAGTTCTATTAGCTTGGTAAATGAAAGTTGTTTTATAATATTTATAAAAGGTTTCTGTTTTTTGAATAATTTACAGAAGTAATACATTTATACTAATGATAATCGAAACTGAAATTTTGTAAAAAATAAGATGTGTACACAAGAGTGTTGTAGCAGGACTGCTTAACTGAAGTTGTGTTATAGTTCGTGATGAAGAAGTTGTCGTACAATGTTTCTATGTGTGTGTTGCAGCAGGACTACTTAACTGAAGTTGTGTTATAGTTCGTGATGAAGAAGTTGTCGTACAATGTTTTTATGTGTGTTGTAGCAGGACTACTTAACTGAAGTTGTGTTATAGTTGGTCATAAAGAAGTTGTCGTACAATGTTTTTATGTGTGTTCTAGCAACACTACTCAAACATAATGACTTTCGAGAGGCTAACATAAGGAAAGAAATTATCTAGTGAGGTCCAGACAACGTATATACCCATGGATGAAATACTTTGGTGATGAAATACTTTATAATGTTGATAATAGAATACTTACTAAGGTTGGTGTTGAAACACTTACTAATGATGTTGACGGAATATTTACTAATGTTGTTGATGGAATACTTACTAATGTTGATGATGGAATACTTACTAATGTTGATGATAGAATACTTACTAAGGTTGGTGATGAAATATTTACTAATGTTGGCGATGGAATACTTACTAAGGTTGGTGATGGAATACTTACTAATGTAGGTGATGGAATACTTACTAATGTTGGTGATGAAATACTTACTAAGATTGGTGATATAATACTTACCAAGGTTGGTGTTGGAATACTTAATAAGATTGGTAATGGTATACTTACTAATGTTGGTGATGGAATACTTACTAATGTTGGTGATGAAATACTTTCTAAGGTTGGTGATATAATACTTGCTAAGGTTGGTGATATAATACTTGCTAAGGTTGGGGATGAAATACTCACTAATGTTGGTGATGGAATACTTACTAAGGTTGTTGATGGAATAATTACTAAAGTTGGTGATATAATACTTACTAAAGTTGTTGATATAACACTTACTAAGGTTGTTGATATAATACTTACTAAGATTGTTGATATAATACTTACTAAGGTTGGTGTTATAATATTTACTAAGGTTGTTGATGGAATAATTACTAAAGTTGGTGATATAATAGTTACTTAGGTTGTTGATATAATATTTACTAAAGTTGGCGATATAATACTTACTAAGGGGATTGATATAATACTTACTAAAGTTGGTGATATAATATTTACTAAGGTTGTTTATATAATACTTACTAAAGTTGATGATATAATATTTACTAAGGTTGTTGATGGAATAATTACTAAAGTTGGTGATATAATAGTTACTTAGGTTGTTGATATAATATTTACTAAAGTTGGCGATATAATACTTACTAAGGGGATCGATATAATACTTACTAAGGTTGGTGATATAATACTTACTAAGGTTGTTGATGGAATACTTACTAAGATTGTTGATGGAATAATTACTAAAGTTGATGATATAATACTTACTAAGGTTGTTGATATAATGCTTACTAAGGTTGTTGATATGATACTTACTAAGATTATTGATTTAATACTTACTAAAGTTGTTGATGGAATAATTACTAAAGTTGGTGACATACTACTTACTAAGATTATTGATATAATATTTACTAAAGTTGCCGATATAATACTTACTAAGGTTGTTGATATAATACTTACTAAAGTTGGTGATATAATACTTACTAAAGTTGTTGATGGAATACTTACTAAGATTGTTGATGGAATAATTACTAAAGTTGGTGATGTAATACTTACTAAGGTTGTTGATATAATACTTATTAAGGTTGTTGATGTAATATATATATAATATTGATATAATACTTACTAAGATTGTTGATGGAATAATCACTAAAGTTGGTGATATAATACTTACTAAGGTTGTTGATATAATACTTATTAAGGTTGTTGATGTAATATATATATAATATTGATATAATATTTACTAAGATTGTTGATGGAATAATTACTAAAGTTGGTGATATAATACTTACTAAGGTTGTTGATATAATACTTATTAAGGTTGTTGATATAATACTTACTAAGGTTGTTGATGGAATAATTACTAAAGTTGGTGATATAATATTTACTAAGGTTGTTGATATAATAATTACTAAAGTTGGCGATATAATACTTACTAAGGTTGTTGATATAATACTTACTAAAGTTGGTGATATAATACTTACTAAGGTTGTTGATGGAATACTTACTAAGATTGTTGATGGAATAATTACTAAAGTTGGTGATATAATACTTACTAAGGTTGTTGATGTAATACTTACTAAAGTTGGTGATATAATACTTAATAAGGCTGTTGATGGAATAATTACTAAAGTTGGTGATATAATATTTACTAAGGTTGTTGATATAATACTTATTAAGGTTGGCAATATAATACTTACTCAAGTTGTTGATATAATACTTACTAAGGTTGGTGATGGTATACTTACTAATGTTGGTGACGGCTTCTCTCCGCTGGTTCCACAGAGAACGCAGTCCAAACTCAGTCAACTTCACAACAAATCTAGCGTCAATTAAGCAGTTCCTTGAACGCAGCCTACCGTGATAGAGAATCCCGCTCTGATGTAAGAATAGTAAACCCTGAAAAAATAGTTCGTCTGCTGATGAGAATTCATTTTTATAATGGTTATTTTCTAAATGTGTTATTATTGGTTGGATAAGAGCGAAACTTTTCCCAATACACGTAACGTGCGCATTGTTTAAATTTATATTGTTTGGATAGCTTTCAAAGGTAACGAAGCCTTCATTACCAAATGTTTCCAACTTAGGTTTATATATATATAGTTATATATACAAGATAGTGGATCCTCTAGACAAATTAATTCCTTTAATTATTTCATTTTCACGTATTCCATAGTGAGGTGTTGTATTAAACAATTAATACATTTTAATTAGGTCTAATAAATGTATTTATAGGCAAGTTTCATTTCAATATTTAACAAATACTTTTTAATTTGTTCCTGATTTTGCTACTGTCTTTAGTTGTCGTTAGGCTACCAACTGTTCATGCAACACTGTACTGTTGATTTTACCACTATATTGGTATCTATCTTGTTAACAAGTGTTCATGCGACACTGTGCTGTTGATTTTACCACTATATTGGTATCTATCTTGTTAACAACCGTTCATGCAACACTATGCTGTTGATTGTACAATTATATTGGTATCTATCTTGTTAACAAGTGTTCATGCAACACTGTGCTGTTGATTTTACCACTATATTGGTATCTATCTTGTTAACAAGTGTTCATGCAACACTGTGCTGTTGATTTTACCACTATATTGGTATCTATCTTGTTAACAAGTGTTCATGCAACACTGTGCTGTTGATTTTACCACTATATTGGTATCTATCTTGTTAACAAGTGTTCATGCAACACTGTGCTGTTGATTTTACCACTATATTGGTATCTATCTTGTTAACAACCGTTCATGGAACACTGTGCTGTTGATTGTACAATTATATTGGTATCTATCTTGTTAACAAGTGTTCATGCAACACTGTGCTGTTGATTTTACCACTATATTGGTATCTATCTTGTTAACAACCGTTCATGCAACACTGTGCTGTTGATTTTATAACTTTACATGTAGTCTTCTTTACGTATTCACAAACAGTTCATGTTCGGTACTGCTGTAAACTATGAACTGGAGTTGCTATCCACTATTCCCCTTGAGGAGCTGATGATTAAATTGGACCACATATTTGGAAATACATGGTTAAAATATGTTCATAAGCTGGTAAACACCCTTGGTCCTACAAAGTTTATAAAACTTACCCTTCACAACGTTAGGACAAACCTGGACCTATACAGTTTATACAACTTACCTTCACAACGTTAGGACAAACCTGGGCCTACACAGTTTATAAAACTTACCCTTCACAACGTTAGGACAAACCTGGACCTACATAGTTTATTAAACTTACCCTTCACAACGTTAGGACAAACCGGGGCCTACACAGTTTATAAAACTTACCCTTCACAACGTTAGGACAAACCTGGGCCTACACAGTTTATAAAACTTACCTTCACAACGTTAGGACAAACCTGGACCTATACAGTTTATAAAACTTACCCTTAAACAACGTTAGGACAAACCTGGACCTACATAGTTTATTAAACTTACCCTTCACAACGTTAGGACAAACC
>NW_013668994.1:19357-25692 GCF_000517525.1 Limulus polyphemus
CCTACAAGTTATAAACTTACCTCACTAACGTTAGGACAAACCGGGCCTACACAGTTTATACAACTTACCCTTCACAACGTTAGGACAAACCTGGGCCTACACAGTTTATAAAACTTACCTTCACAACGTTAGGACAAACCTGGACCTATACAGTTTATAAAACTTACCCTTCACAACGTTAGGACAAACCTGGACCTACATAGTTTATTAAACTTACCCTTCACAACGTTAGGACAAACCTGGGCCTACACAGTTTATAAAACTTACCCTTCACAACGTTAGGACAAACCTGGACCTACATAGTTTATTAAACTTACCCTTCACAACGTTAGGACAAACCTGGACCTACATAGTTTATAAAACTTACCTTCACAACTTTAGGAGATGTTGGGACCTATACAGTTTATAAAACATACCTTTACAACGTTAGGACACATTGGGATCTAAATAGTTTATAAACCGTACCTTTACAGCGTTAGGACATGTTGGGACCTACATAGTTTATAAACCGTACCTTTACAGCGTTAGAACATGTTGGGACCTACATAGTTTCTAAAACTTACCTTCACAACGTTAGGACATATTGGGACCTATATTGTTTATAAAACTTACCTACACAACGTTAGGACATATTGGGACCTACATAGTTTATAAAACTTACCTCCACAATGTCACTTATGATGGAGAATCTGAAAGGCCAGTCTATCTTCATACTATCGTTGCTTAAGAGGTCCTACGAGTGAAACTTAGGGATTAGTTTTCAAACTAGACTTCTCTTACACGTTATATATAAATAAAAACACAATTATACAATTCTGATTGAAGACTAACGTTATACACTACTGGTTCAAGACTAGTGTTATACAATACTGGTTCAATACCAGTGTTATACAATACTGGTTCAAGACTAACGTTATACAATACTTAATCAAGACTAGTGTTATATATCACTGGTTCACTACTGATGTTATACAATACTAGTTCAAGACTAACGTTATACAATACTTAATCAAGACTAGTGTTATATATCACTGGTTCACTTCTGATGTTATACAATACTGATTCAAGACTAACGTTATACAATACTTAATAAAGACTAGTGGTATGTATCACTGATACATTACTGATGTTATACAATATTGGTTCACTACTGATGTTATACAATACTGGTTCAAAACCAGTGTTATACAGTACTGGTTCAAGACTAACTTCAGACAATACTTAATCGAGGCTAGTGTCATATATAACTGGTTCACTACTGATGTTATACAATACTGTGTCAAGACTAAGGTCATACACGACTTCATCAAGGCTAGTGTTATATATCACTGGTTCACTACTGGCTCAAAAACAACAAAGAAATGAAACTGTGTTTTTTTAGAGTAGTAAATATAAAGAAATACATGCTCTAGTATTCAATTTTGAAAACAATAACAATAAGTTCGAAAGCTGTTTCATGTACTTTCAGGGTTTGTATCTAAATTAAAAAAGGCTTAAGACACTCCTACTAATACATAAACATCAGTGAGAGAAATGCTAGAATGTATGTTTAGAACGTTAGAAGACTTTGATATAACACACTTGAACTTAGAGGACCATTAGGTTAGAGTATAATGAAGTTATTAGAAGAACTAAGATCAGTCCCATATCTGGTATAGTGTCTTAAACTTACCTGTAGCGTTCCCCTGGGGCAGTGTTCCATTAGCAGTGAAACATTAGGTTCTTCAGGACTCAGGCCGATAAATCGTACCAAATTTTCATGAGTTATATCCCTTATCTGACGAGAAACAGAAGAAATATTTTTGAATATTTACTAGATTTATGGCCGTTGTTTAAATTAATAAGGAATCGGACACTATGTTCAAACTCGGAGGTTCTAAAGAGGTAAAACATAAATCATCTTTGATCATATTGGATACTAATCCACTAAGAACTGTCACCAATACAAAAATGTTGTTTAAAAGAGTAGAGGTTTCTGTCTTTGAAAAAGTTGAATAACGTCAAAGACTCCTTTGTCTGATATCAAGTACAACGATAAACATGTAAGAAAATATATATACACCAAACCAAACATTCATTTCTTTTATGAGTGAAAAACACATATGATAACTAACACACGATATAAGGTATCGTATTTTTGTGTTAAAGTTATTTCTTGAACCTACTTGTTTTCCTAACATCACGGACATGATATGTTAAAGTACGAGTTCTGTATAAAAAGAGAGCATTTATTTAGAGAAAAACTACTTGAAACAAAACCGTTTAATTAGAGAAAACTATTTACTTGAAACAAAACCGTTTAATTAGGGAAAACTACTTACTTGAAACAAAACCGTTTAATTAGAGAAAACTATTTACTTGAAACAAAACCGTTTAATTAGAGAAAACTATTTACTTGAAACAAAACCGTTTGATTAGGGAAAACTACTTACTTGAAACAAAACCGTTTAATTAGAGAAAACTATTTACATGAAACAAAACCGTTGAATTAGAAAAACTACTTACTTGAAACAAAACCGTTTACTTAGATAAAACTACTTACTTGAAGGTTTCAAGTAAATAGTTTTCTCTAATTAAACGGTTTTGTTTCAAGTAAATAGTTTTCTCTAATTAAACGGTTTAGTTTCAAGTAAGTAGTTTTATCTAAGTAAACGGTTTTCAAAACCGTTTGATTAGAGAAAACTACTTACTTGAAACAAAAAAGTTTATTTAGATCAAATATATCTAATTGGAATAAAACAGTTTAGTTAGAGCAAAACCAGTTACTTGGAGCAAAACTGTTTATTTAGAGAAAACTATTTACTTGGAGGAAAATAGTTTAGCTAGAGCAAAACTATTTGCTTGGAGCAAAACAGTTTAGTCAGAGCAAAACAATTTACTTGGAGCAAAACCGTTTACTTAGAGAAAACTATTTACTTGAAACAAAACCGTTTATTTGGAGAAAACTATTTACCTGAGTAAAACAGTTTACTTAGAGAAAACTATTTACTTGAAACAAAACCGTTTATTTAGAGAAAACTAATTACTTCGAGCAAAACCTTTTAGTTAGAGCAAAACTATTTGCTTGGAGCATAACAGTTTAGTTAAAGCAAAACCATTTATTTGGAGAAAAACAGTTTAGTTAGAGCAAAGCGATTTACTTGGAGTAAAACAGTTAACTTAGAGAAAATTATTTACTTGGAACAAAACTATTTACTTGGTGCAAAACAGTTTAGATAGAAAAACTATTTACTTCGAGTAAAACAGTTTACTTAGAGAAAACTATTTATTTGAAACAAAACCATGTATTTAGAGAAAACTATTTACTTGGAGCAAAACAGTTTAGTTAGAGCAAAACCAGTTAATTGGAAGAAAACAGTTTACTTAGGGAAAACTATTTACTTGAAACAAACCGTTTATTTAGAGAAAACTATTTGCTTGAAACAAAACCGTTTATTTAGAGAAAATTATTCACTTAGAGCAAAACCTTTTAGTTAGAGCAAAACCATTTACTTGGCGCAAAACAGTTTAGTTAGAACAAATCCACCTATTTGGAGCAAAACAGTTTACTTAGAGCAAAACCACTTACTTTGAGCAAAACAGTTTAATTAGAGCAAAACCAGTTATTTGGAGCAAAACAGAGTAGTTAGAGAAAACTATTTACTCCAAGCAAAACTAGTTGCTTCGAGCTAAACAGTTTAGTTAGAGCAAAACCGTTTATTTAGAGAAAATTATTTACTTGAAGCAAAACAGATTAGTTAGGGCATAACTATTTCTTTGGAGTAAAACAGATTACTTAGAGAAAACTATTTTCTTGGAGCAAAACAGATTTTAGAGCAAAATCATTTACTAGTAGCAAAAACGTTTACTAACAGAAAATTATTTACTTTGAGCAAAACAGTTTAATTTGAGCAAATCCACTTACTTGGAGCAAAACAGTTTAGTTTGAGCAAGTCCACTTACTTGAAGCAAAAAAGTTTAGTTAGAGCAAAACCACTTACTTGGAGCAAAACAGTTTAGTTAAAACAAAACCAGTTATTTGGAGGAAAACAGATGAGTTAGAGAAAACTATTTACTTGGAGCAAAACAGTTTAGTTAGAGCAAAACCATTTACTTTGAGAAAACTACTTACTTGGAGGAAAACAATTTAGTTAGAGCAAAACCATTTACTTGGATTAAAACAGTTGACTTAGAGAAAACCATTTACTTGGAGCAAAATTATTTACTTTGAGCAAAACAGTTTGTTTAGAGCAAAACAAATTAGTTAGAAAAAACTATTTATTTGGAGCAAAACCGTTTAGTTAGATCAAAACTATTTACTTGGAGGAAAACCGTTTAGTTAGAGTAAAACTATTTATTTGGAGTAAAACCGTTTACTTAAAGAAAACTACTTACTTGGAGTAAAACAGTTTACTTAAAGAAAACTACTTACTTGGAGTAAAACAGTTTAGTTAGAACAAAACCATTTACTTGGATTAAAACAGTTTAGTTAGGGCATAACTATTTACTTGGAGTAAAAAGGTTTACTTAGAGACAATTATTTACTTGGAGCAAAACTATTTACTTGGAACAAAACAGTTTACTTAGAGACAATTATTTACTTGGAGCAAAACTATTTACTTGGAACAAAACAGTTTAGTTAGGGCAAAACTATTTTATTGGAGTAAACTATTTTAGAGAAAACTATTTACTTGAAACAAAACTATGTATTTAGAGAAAACTATTTACGTGGAGCAAAACCGTTTACTTAGAAAAAACTATTCATGTGGAGAATAACCGTGCATTTAGAGAAAACTATTTACTTGGAGCAAAACAGTTTACTTAGATAAAACTATTTACTTGAAACAAAACCGTGTATTTAAAGAAAACTATTTACTTGGAGCAAAACAGTTTAGTTAGGGTAAAATTCTTTACTTTGAGCAAAATAGTTTAGTTAGAGCAAAACCATTTACTTTGAGAAAACTACTTACTTGGAGTAAAACAGTTTAGTTAGAGCAAAACCAGTTACTTGGATTAAAACAGTTTACTTAGAGAAAACCATTTACTTGGAGCAAAATTATTTACTTTGAGCAAAACAGATTAGTTAGGGCATAAATATTTCTTTGGAGTAAAACAGATTTCTTAGAGAAAACTATTTACTTGGAGCAAAACAGTTTAGTTAGAGCAAAACCACTTACTTGGAGGAAAACAGTTTACTTAGAGAAAACTATTTACATGAAACAAAACCGTGTACTTAGAGAAAACTATTTACTTGGAGAAAAACAGTTTAGTTAGAGCAAAACTCTTTACTTGGAGCAAAACACTTTAATTAGAGCAAAACTATTTACTTGAAACAAAACCGTTTATTTAGAAAAAACTATTTATATAGAGCATAACCTTTTAGTTACAACAAATCCATTTACCTGGAGCAAAACAGTTTACTTAGAGCAAAACCACTGACTTTGAGCAAAACAATTTATTTAGAGCAAAACCAGTTATTTGGAGCAATACACTTTAATTAGAGCAAAACTATTTACTTGAAACAAAACCGTTTATTTAGAGAAAACTATTTACTTGGAGCTAGACCTTTTAGTTAGAACAAATCCATTTACCTGGAGCAAAACAGTTTACGTAGAGCAAAACAGTTTATTTAGAGCAAAACCAGTTATTTGGAGCAAACCAGTTATTTGGAGCAAAACAGATTAGTTAGAAAAACTATTTACTTGGAGCAAAGCCGTTTAGTTAGAGCAAAACTATTTATTTGGAGTAAAACTGTTTACTTAAAGAAAACTATTTACTTGGAGCAAAACAGATTAGTTAGAAAAACTATTTACTTGGTGCAAAACCGTTTAGTTAGAACAAAACTATTTACTTGGAGCAAAACTGTTTAGTTAGAGCAAAACTATTTATTTGGAGTAAAACTGTTTACTTATAGAAAACTATTTACTTGGAGCAAAACCATGTACTTGGAGCAAAACAGTTTAATTAGAACAAAACAGTTTAGTTAGAGCAAAACCATGTACTTGGAGCAAAACAGTTTAGTTAGAGCAAAACAGTTTAGTTAGAGCAAAACAGTTTAGTTAGAACAAAACAGTTTAGTTAGAGCAAAACAGTTTAGTTAGAGCAGTACCATGTACTTGGAGCAAAACAGTTTAGTTAGAGCAAATCCACTAACTTGTATCAAAAAAGTTTAGTCAGAGTAAAACCGTTTAGTTAGAGCAAAACTATTTATTTGGAGTAAAACTGTTTACTTAAAGAAAACTATTTACTTGGAGCAAAAAAGTTTAGTTAGAGCAAAACCATTTACTTTGAGAAAACTACTTACTTGGAGTAAAACAGTTTAGTTAGAGCAAAACCATGTACTTGGAGCAAAACAG